>NW_013524935.1:472289-491303 GCF_000836215.1 Papilio polytes
TTTTAGTGTACTGTTTTTTTGAGAATATTTTGTTTTGTTTTTAGTGCATTTTGTTTTGTTTTTAGTGTATTTTGTTTGGAAGTCGGTTTTCTAGGAAAAAATCCTTTAAAACAAAAACAACAACAGTTTGTAAGGCACATTTATTAAATTATTTCACATAACAAAAATTAAATACACTTATAAGACTAGTTTATTCTACATTGCAGATCTTCACTTTATTCTTAAAATTTCTGTCCCTTTCTACTCTAGTTTTCTGTCGTTACCACCAAAAATGTTTTGCCATATTTCCGACAGCCAACCAGTTTGGGGTTCCCTGTAGAAATAATCACTATTAAAAATAAATCTAGTCTTATTAAACTGAAATAATGTAAATATATTTATCCCTATCTTTCAGTTTCATAAGTTACGCAAATGTTTCACTTATAGACAGAGAGCCAACGATCGGCAGACATACGTCATTTTTGCATTGTAATTAAAATTGAGACATTTTTAGAACAGAGGTCTAATATACTACGAGCTCTTTACTTTTTATTTATTATTTATTACGGTACACTTACTGTTTCTTACAGTTGTACATAGCGTTTACTTTCCTGACGTCGCCTCGGCTTAGACCATCCCGCTGCCCTAGTTTCATTCCTCCAACCTGTCTCACAAGTAATGGCTTATCATAGTAAACATTATATTTCAGAGGTGAATTAGTTAAGTTACATATTCTTAATATTAAAATTCTCTAGTTAAATCAAAATTAACATACTCTTGTTTGAAATTTGCTACAATTTATACTCAAAAGCGCTTATTTCTCTCAAATTCCTTAGACGTTTAGTGTAATTAAAAAAAGTACCATACCTTAGGTTCGATGGTTTTCTTTGAGTTCCTGGAAAAGGCGTACTCAGAGTAATGCATTACACTGTTATAGTCGTAGGAGACGCCGTAACCAGTGGTGTAAGAAGTATCGGACTTCTTGAAATTGTTCTCAGAACCTGCAATATAATACAGATGTGCAGTAAAAAGTACTTAAAACATCGCATTGACAATGTCTTAAAGAAAACTTGACAATATGTTAAACTGAGTTGCCAATCCTTAACATGAAAACAAATAAAAGAAAATATTTCTTCCTTGGAATCTACCTATCTATCAGTAGCTATCTTATCATCATCAACCTGCCCTTGTCCCTTCGGAGGGTCGGCATGTACTTCCATACATCTCTATGAACCGTCATTGCTAAATTCACTCTATTACGTATATCTTCTTCCACACATTTAATTCACTTTCTTCGGTCTTCCTCTACCTTTGTTGCCATCTACATTAAATCTAATACATTTTTGTTTATCTCATCTCTTCCTCTCATCATTCCTAGCTATCTTCTACGGAAAATAAACGCTTTCTCTACATAAGCATCTTCCTTGCAACATAAAAATGCTTTAAGCAAAAACTTTGCATCTCATAACTCTAAGAGGGTGCTAAGAGGGAAATTTAAGACGTCTGAACTCTAGCGCTCGGTGTACCCTGATTGCCACTTGGCTCTTTTAAGTAAAGCTGAAAGTGTAAGTGCTACTCCACAACAAGCGTGCTCATTTTTACAGCGGTTGCAACATAGCTGTATATTTGAATCATCTATTTAACAGTTTACAAAATTATCATTGACTCAAATCCACTATTTATATATTGTAAGCCTTTAAGATAGAATTTAGTAACTATTTTGGAGAGCTACGTAATGAATATCGAAGTTTTTTGCTTGCTTGCATTGGAAGTACGATTCATTGTCTTCTATAGTTACTTTCATGCCTTTTTAATAAGAATCCAGCTTACCAGGTTTAATGTTATTATAATTAATAGTAACATAATCATCTCTCTCCGGCCGGCTCTGTTCGTGCGTGAAGCCAACTGCGTGCAGGATTTCATGCAGCACGGTACCCTTCTTGGACAGGCAACCTGGGATCTGCAGGTTCACTTCCTGACGACGCCCTGCAGTGAAAGAAATACACTAAGGGTCCTTCAAGAAGCTAAAATATCACCTTATCAAAGGCCAGCAATGCATTGTTTCTTTGCTATTGTGGATGTCCATGGTCGTCGAAGAACATCTCGATGTTCCGGCTGCTCGTTTGTCCCCTTATCTTATAAAAATAAAATACTCTCCCCACTTTAAAATTGTTAAATTATCACCATTAGAACTATTACAACTTTTCAATTTAATTGCATTATGAATATCAAATGACATTTCTGAAATTACCGCTAGCTGGTCAACAGTGGCACTATTCCTCGAGTTTAAGGATCTCAGTTAACAAAGACCACTTGCTTGTAGTAACTATCATTGGAGGTAACTTACCGATTCTTCCTACACTAGACCAGCAGCCTGTATTCGCACTAGTTATAGAGATGTAGTCCGCTTGTCCGTTGTATGGTACGAATCTCAGACACGTCAAACGGTGATAATCGGCGATTGCTCTCATGATGGTATCCCTCTGTTCTTGAGCTATACCATTCATCAATCAAGATATTTTATATGTTTGATTATTTAAAGTTAATTATTAAAATCGTATATTTTCTTACTGAAATGTCCGTCGATAGAGTAAGGTATGATGCCGTTTGGCCAGCGCGAAGTCTTGTCCTTCATGCCGTTGCGGGCGTGGTGCGGCGGCATCAGGATGTCCCCTTGACCGTAACTGCCCATCTCCTCAGGATTCATTAACGATGACTCCGACCATGTCGATAGGGCATCGCCTTAAACAAGAAATGAGTTGGGACAAATCTTAACTAAGAGATAACTTTTATCTGCTAAGGTTTTGAGATCACGTGGTTAGAGTAATAATTTCAAAATATGTAAAGATAAATTTTGTTTGAAGAAAATTTAACATAAGTAGCAGTCATAAGTCATTTATCAGGGTTTTTAAACTGTGATGAATGTTGAAGAAATAATTTACTTACCACTGTCATTGTTCGGCGTACCATAAGATTCTGGTCCTAAACTAGACAAATCTATATCCTCTCCATCTCCATCTATATTATTGTGGTCTAGATCATCAGGTAATGATATATCTACGTCTTTACTTAACGGCACTAAATCTAGACCAGAAAGTGACAGAAGTAAAAAAGTTAAATGTACCAACATTTTTTTTATTTCAGTTGAAAAGTACCAGGCAATTAGAAAGCACGTGAATGTCTGCGGCGAGGAAACGATGCGCTTGTTTTTTATAGAGGAAACGAGGACCTGTCATAGGGTAAACACACACATGTGTTTTTATAGTTTATGACCGACAAGGTTCATTACTCCTACTTCCTGATAAAGGATGTGCAAACTAAAAACGTTGACGAATCGATAACGCAAACCTTGAAGTTTTGCGTTTTTACAAATAATACTAGGACATTAATTTATGATTTTTAGTACAACTAGCTCAGCACCTGCTATCTTACGCTAGTTATAATCGTCCTGAGCATTAGTAAATCTTCGAAATGATGAATTCCAGATGTATGCTAACGATTGCGGGACCTACAGTTTTCTGAAAGGCCGGCAACGCATCTGTAGTTCCTCTGGTGTTGCAAATGTCAATGGGCGTTGTTGACCACCTCTGTGTTCCTGCCGCTCGTTTGCCCCCTTCTGTAAAAAAAAACCCTTGTCTATATTAATATTATAAAGAGGAAAACTTTGATTGTAATGAATAGGCTCAAAAACTAATACCCTCTGAACTTATAAACAAAACAAAAACATAGGTTATATTATTTCATTTCTTTATTATTTTTAAATTTCACGCGGACGTAGTCGCCGGTAAAAGCTAGTTTGTTATAATACGGATTAAATCATAACGCTTCTAGAATTATCCTCTTCGTTACGCCAAACTTTTTACGATTATGTAAAGTTACTGAGGTCAAAATATAGACAAATAGCTATTTGTTCTAGGGATTTTCAAATAATTCAACATAATACTGATGTAATATAATATTAAGAAATAAACGTAACTTTTCCTGTTATCATGTATTTGGATTTAAAACCTAATTAAATTGTAAATAAGGAAATGTTAAATTCTTTTATGTTATTTTTGCGATGATTACAATCTTATCTAAACGGATATACAAGGTTCCGTTGTTTGCCGGAAAATGTCTATTATATGAACACCTTCGAATATTTACTGATAATCAAAAATATTGTGATTCATATATCGTCGGTTTTCACTAACTATTGAAATTGAAATTTATTGACAAATAACAGATTAACAATTAACAATAAAAGTTATAACCAATTAAAAGATAAATACAAATTGTGGTTAAAATGCGTTGATCTGGTGATGCCCACACTAGGCAATGCCTGTATCGTGGGCATCGAAAACAGCAGGAAAAATATTTTTATACTTTAATTATTAAAAACTTACGCTTACGGCGTTTCGGTATTATTTATGAAAAAAAATAAGAATAAGAATAAGATAGAAAAAAGAATTTGTTCTAATCTTACTAATATTATAAATGCGAAAGTTTAGAGTGATGGATGTTTGTTAGAGTTTGTAGCCTAAACGGCTGAGCTGATCTCGATGAAATTTAGCATAGACGTAGAGGATAGTCTGGAAGAACACATACTCTACTCACTTTTGTCTTTTTGAACTCCACGCGGACGGAGTTGCGGGCAAAAGCTAGTACAGACATAAACCAATGTACTATATAAAAATTGTCCTAAAATAATTTTGTGTATTACAGCATTTAAAACCGGGAACTTAAATTTTTTTTTAATTTTTGAAGGAAATAGTCTGGGCCTTTTTTAAAATGTTATGTTAAAATATTCAAATGCAAAAAGTAAAGGTACAAATTACGCATATCCGTTTGTGAATGAAATAATCAGTAAAGTACTAAAGTGCATGCAAATTATGCATTTTGCCTTCTGTTTACGTAATAGTTAAGCCTTACTATGTATTTAAAATATTATTTTGTTATATCTTGTACTAAGTTCTTATTAAAATTGGTAATTCTTATACAGTATTTTTATATTTGATTTAAACAACTTAATCAATTAATAAGTTTTATTATTTAAGAGCACACTTACACAAGACTATCTAAAAAGCAAGAGGCGGAAGTTAAAGAAAAAGCGAGACACATGCATAGAAAGGAAACATTCAGAAATGAGTTATAATATCTCACAAGTAAGATTAAAAAAATTCAAGGTTCGATATAAAATCTTGTTTCAATCTGAAGTTTTGTTTTATCGTTTATTTTCTATTGAACTTTACTTTTGGTTTTTACAAGCCTTTACATTTTTTTACAAATACACAATACATGTTACATATTCAGTTACCATTATCAAACAAACTGTATATGAAAATCTTACTAATATTATAAATGCAAAAGCTTAGATGTACGGATGTATTAGAGTAGCCTAAACTGCTGAACGGATCTCGATGAAATTTGGCATAGATGTAGAGGATAATCTGCAAGAAGACACACTACTTACTTTTGTTATATTTAATAGGCAACATGCATATGACGCCAAATTGTACCAAACCTTTTTAAAGTATACTTTATAACTATTAAAATATTCCTGCAAAGATTTTTTTAAATACAATGTGATTTAGTAGCAAAATTTAATCATTAAAAAGTGTCTTTTTTAAAATTCCCTCGCTAAGTTCTAAAACGCACACTATTGGTCGAAACAAGTGGCTTATCTAATATGGCGTCGCTGTGTTGACAATACACAGTTCATTTACATTAGTTTATATAGAAATATACTCTTGAAGTCTTTTACTGTAAACACGATATCAAAACCAACTTTAAAATAAAAAATTAAAGAAAAGTATTATTAATTACCACTTATTTGTACCAGGAATAATAAAAATGAATCGATTTTTGACTTTTTGACCTTGAGATACTTTGTTGTTTTTTACATCGAAGTTACATCTGAGCGTATGTTATGAATGGAATAAGACGATTGACGTCAATTGTCTCATGTCAACTCTGGTCGCGTTTTAGTCGCTCGAAAATGGTCGTAATTTTATTTTTTTATTTTTAGCTCAATGACTGAATATTTTTGCGTCAATTTTTTTTCTGGTTATTTTATAACAAGTAGAATCGTTTAAAAAAGAAAAAAAATACATGCATATTCCCTATTCCACGCGCACCGAGTCGCGGGCAAAAGCTAGTAGCAAATAAAAATTATCTAATAATTAACTAACATAGAGGCGGTTCAAGCAACTCTTAATTACTTAAGATATAACCATAAACTTAAGACATCGTAAAATTGGGAAAGATAAACTAAGGAAATGGCGGGCCCGTATCACTGGGGTAGCGTCAAGTCTAGTTAGTTTTATTAACCGACTTAGGTAAACTGTCGTCGACAGTGGGAGGGATATAGGGGGAAGATGACCCCCACATCTAGAGAATACAAAAATGTAGACATCAAAACAACTTCGAATAAAACCATACAATTTTATTAATTATGGATAACTTTAAAAAAAAAAAAACAAACAAAAAACTGAAGGCCAATTACAAGTTATCGCAGATAATGCCCCTCCCCAGACCTAGCCAGATTATCGGTTGGCGACGAAAATGTAGGGTAATTTAGGGAATTTGTATGACTAATCCGTGAACCCCCTGTAGCGCGTACGACTGAACTGATTTAAAGTTTTTTTTTTAACGAAGAGTGGTATTGAATCTTGAAAGATAAACGAAATTTAGAAAGATATTTCGATTTTATTTTTGACTGACTTCACAAAAGTAGACTCAAGTCGTCTGTATGTTTTTTTTTTCATTTTTTTATGTGTGTTACGGCATAACTTCGCCGCTAATGGAGCGATTTTGATAATTTTTTTTTTTATTTCCAGTACGTTTGCTTATTTGAAAAAAAAATATATAATTTCTTAATAATCTACTTGGGTAAAATAAAACTGCGGCAATAAATATGCAATTTCCTGTATTTCTAACATAATAGAACTTTATACACTACGTAATTTATATTTACATGAGCATTTTCGCTTCGCAATAATATTACAATTAAAATAATTTTTTCTCTTTATATTATTTTACAATTTTTTTATTCGAACTATATTAATAATTAATAATTATTTATATATAGGCAAAGTGACAAAATATACACTTCAGAGGATCAAAAAAATACTGTTTTTTTATCTTGAAACAAAACTTAATGACTGATTTGAAATATATTTATTTATTATACATAGAAATGATATTAAAAATTAAAAACACAAATGAGGAGAGCTAACCACAGCCAGAAACTATGTAAACATAGTACAAATTGTTACTAGGAGATAATAAACACGAAGAGTATCTATTGCGAAATAAGGTCGATATTATCGCTTAGCGAAAAAGCCATTGCTTGTCTAATGAGGTAGCTGATAGAGCCGTTCAAACAAAAGGATCGATGTACAAACGCTACCTCCATTTATAGATAGTCTTTCAAATACAATGAGTAATTGTGCGTTACAGTATAAAAATATAATTTACAAAAAGTTTTGTAGAAATTTTAACCTCAGATTAAATAATATGCATAATAAAGTTTCATAAATAAATAAACTTTATTATTTGACAGTAGCAGAAAATTACTTCAACTAGGCGAAGGAGTAAAAACTTAAATTGCAAAAGGTTTGATAAATATTTATGATTCTCCAACATATTAATTAACCTGAGATCTTAAGTACTTCACCTATGGAAAGTTCAATACATGATTTTTATAATTTCCTAGTACATTATAAACTAAAAGGCTATTTTGCAGTCTCCTAGAACAATCGTATAAAATTTTAGAAGACGATTTGCCAATTCTTAAATGTCATATGGATAATAAATTATAAAAATAAATAAATAATAAAATATACAGACATCAGGAACTAATAATAATCAGGAATAATCACTTTGGAGCCTAGATTTTCTTATTGCACAAGGGGAATAGTTAAAAATAATTTGAAATGTTCAAAA
Source organism: Papilio polytes (assembly GCF_000836215.1). Classification (NCBI taxonomy): domain Eukaryota; kingdom Metazoa; phylum Arthropoda; class Insecta; order Lepidoptera; family Papilionidae; genus Papilio; species Papilio polytes. The sequence continues at coordinate 480,195 of NW_013524935.1, forward strand.
TAATGGGAGTTAAAGCTCGTAAGAGAAATGCGTACAACCGAAAAGACTCAAAAACTACACACAACTCTTTATTTTTGAAAACAATTTACCAACTATATTGGCACATATTGCTTTAAAGAACACTTATGTACAGTCGCGTTAATCCGCGGTGTGCCACTTCTAGATAAATTGCCTTGTTCCTTGGTAACGAGACAAACTCCGCCTCTACCATAACTAATTCGGTAACAGTGACTGGGTAGTAAAAAATGTACCACTAACCGACTTTTTTCATATAGACACATTTAAATTCCTATTGGTCATCGTCTCAATGCGTAAAAGGGTTAAAACGACTTTAGCATCGAAAGTGGAACACCGCCAAATTCTCTGATTGTACTTCATAACGTGGTTAACAAGATAACGCGTAAGACTGCAAACTTAACAATTGCTGAAACAAACGGAGCTACAGTAAATTTTATAACTCTTAAGTATACAAGATCTTAATTTTATAATTACAAACTCCATTCAGCCAAGCTTGTCTTTAAAGTCACAGTATAAAATGAGTTACCAAAAGATGTACAAAATTCTAATCGGAAAATGCAATAAAAAATAATAAATAGCTCGAGTAGAAATTCTGATTAGCTTGACTGAATTTTTTACAATTTAAAAAATCAGGTAGGCACACTTTGAGGACGGCCGCTCGGCCCACACCAGACCCGGAGAACAGAAAAGCACCTGACCATCTACCATCAGTTCCACTTGAGAAAGTGATAGCGTCTGAATGCATGACATACAACTTCTGGTCTCCTGGTACACCAGCTCATATCACATGCTAACTTTTTTAAAATTTTCCCGCTTCCGCGACACGTATAAGCCACATAATTTTTAATTTAACAGCTAAATTACAATTTATTGACTTTAAAACACACGATTATTATTAGAAATTGACAACACCTAAAGACGTCTTTGTACAGAAGTTCCAGTACTACAGCTAACTGCACACATCACAGATAAATATAGAAAAAATAAACAATTTTCTTGTTACAAACATTTTCGGTTAAATCTAAAGTTTTCAGAGTGGATAGATTTTTAGGCGCAATAACATCCCACTAATTACAATTATATCCCCTTTTGGAATGGTTAAGCTCGCTACGTTTTCAGTTCTGACAGTTTTAACTGAACCTTCTCTTCTTTTATAGAAACTCTAAAAGAAGAGTAGAACTGTTCAGTTAAAACTGTCAGAACTGAACGTCTATAGCCAGCTTTATTTAGTTTCAAATCCAGTACATAATGGCTTAAAGTGAAATAACAATTAGGAAATCATTAATATAGCCTGACCGGAAATATAACCCTCGACATATTGCGGACGAATATGGAACTATCTTCCCGTACATAAATAGAAAATAAGATTTTTATGTTCTGGGTTAGGCTATACAGATTCAAACTGAAATTAAAAACACAGCTCGAAGTTTAAAATTGATTAGTTAAGATGTGTTAATAAAACAAATATATTTGATTTACCACATGAATAAAATATTGGAGTAACATTAAAACCCCTTCTCTGATTTGTAAATCAATATAATTTCTTTGATTGTTAGATTTCTACTAAAGAATTCCAAATTCTTCCGTCATTTTAATATAATATATAATTTTGCTCCCTATATCTATCGACATTAATAAATAAATATTAAATAATATTTTACATTCATCCCGTTTACATTATTGTATACAATCACATTGTGGAATTTATCTGTAGAAAAATATAAAATGAAGTGTACACTTGAAGTTTCAACAGTTCGGCACATAGTGTCCATGATTTGTCACTTTCCTATAACTGTCCCATATAAACAGTACGAAATATGTGTAACTAAAACATCCAAACGGTCTTAACATAAGACGATAATCGAGATGCTGTCTCTTGCAAGCATTCTGATGTCTGATTAAGGAATGGTTACCGCATCCATCTGAGGTAGTAGGTGACTTCTCGAGTTCGTGACGTAATAAGTATGACGTCATCATTATTGCTCTCATTGGCAGTACAAGTTATTCTATTAAACATGAACAGGACATTAATACATTGTATGCGTTCAACCAACCACGGACGAAATGTCTTGATGAAGCATAAATTTATGAGGAAAATATTTCTCTATCTACTGTTAACGAAAACTGCTTGTTTCTGGATTGTAAAAGAATCTTCTAGAAAGCGCTTGGATTATAAAAACTGTCTGTCTCTTCTTTGAAAAACTTAGCAACATAATGAAGAAGTACCAGGCGATAATAAGGCGTAGGACGGTTTCGTACAGGAGACACCTTCACGTGGAGGGCGCGGGCGGCGAGTGGGCGCTGGACACCACGACCACTGGCTTCACGATGGTAGTCGAACTCAGGTACTGCGTACTGACCGTCATAGGCGCCACACTGCCACTGCCTTTCACCACTTGAGTTTCTACCATCTAAAACATAAAAAATATCAATGACTCAAATATTCTATGCCCAGAGTATTTAAGATTAATATTTTTAGATATTAAAATCGTCCAAGACATTCAGTAACGCGAATCGAAACACTAGTCTGACATCGTGACGTCATTGCGCTATTATTGTTGATATTTCACAGTACAAAAATCAGTACTACAATTCAGAATTCAGTACCACAACAAAATACAGCGATACGTTTCTACTCTGCACGGCGTGACGTCAGTGCAGCAGCCATGACAGGTTATTGTGTTTTTGCGGGACTTTATCACAAAATATACAATTTACTTGTGTATTTACTTATCTATGTTTTTTGAATAAATTATAAGTACAGTCAAGGAAATCCGCAGTGTTCCATTATTAGAAAAATTACATTGTTCATTGCAACGAGACAAACTCCGTCTCTTTCTAAAAATAACTAATTATTATTATAATCGTTGTATTGGTTTTTGTTTCATGTCTCGTTAAAAATGTTAAAACGTCTGTAGCTTTTGAGTTGGAACACCGCCAGATTCCCAGACTGTACAATTACAGAATTATTTTCCATTTGTTACTCAAAAGACTATTAGATTTTCTTTTAATTTTGAATTAACCTTGTGTGTGAGCGTGTGGGTCTGCAGGAGGTGCGTGCCGGACTGGGACATCACTAGCGGCGTCAATCCGCTTACCACCACGCTACCACCTTCTGCAAATATTAAAAAAAAATTAAACCGAATGTTCTCGATATGTTCCGCTGTTCACGGGCGAAATGCTAGTAATTTAAACAATTTCTATTTGAATAAATATGTATTACTAGTTTTCGCCCGCGACTCCGCCCGCGTGAGATTAAAAAAGCAAAAGCAAGTAGTCTATGTGTTTTTCCAGACAATCCTCTACATGTTTGACAAATTTTATCGAGAACCGTTCAGCAGTTAGGGCTACAAAGTTTAACATAAACGTCCATTCATTCATTATAATATTAGTAAGGTTTAATTTCGTGTTTACCTGTTGAAACCGGTGCTGAGGACACCAATCCATTTTCTTTTGTTATCCTGCTGTTTTCAGTATTCACGACGCCTGCAGAAGATCAAAATTCTTATAGGTTTAAAGTGCAAAGAATATTTTAAAAATTAATTTACGAAAATATCTCTTTAACAAATATAGGCTAAGTCATAAATTTTTATCAAAGATCACAATACAAAGAGATTCAAATATATAGAGGAGACGTAGTTGACATTTGAAACATTTTTCACGTAATCTTCACTTACGCTATCTTAATAGATAATCAATACCACATGTCAATATCATTAATTACATTTAAATTAATTGCCAATAAGTGTCAATAATTGATATTTAAACATTTTTACTTTGTAACACTGTTTAGTTTATTTTATAACAATAGATGGAGCTTATTTTAATTTTATAAACCAAGGACACGATGTGTATTCTCAACTTTGGTACCTTTCAGAGAAAGTACCGATGAGAAAATTTTATTTACTCTGCCTGGTCTATATATTATTCAAATGTCTTTGTCACATAGTCACAAAATTGACAAAGTCAATTTGACGGAATTTGTCAACCGTGATATTTGTTATTGTTTTAATATAATTGTACTAGGACAACATAACTTACCATTAGTATGCACTGCGGGCGCCTGAAGCACGCGCAGTCCGCCGCTCGCTGACAGCAGCTGCAGCGCTGCGGGTGCGACCACCACCTGGAATGCAACATTGATTCCTGAGTTTCCACTGTTATACACATGTATAAAAACATTATTATCCTACTTAGAAATTTAAAACAATACCAATGCAATATTACTAATCCATTATTTTTTTTAAAGGTTCTTTATAAGATGCTCACCTGAGAAAGAGGAAGATGTATTTGAGCAGGATGTACTAAGGTGCTAAGCGTGTTGGTGACACCATTCTCCATTACTTGTCCATTCTAGAAAAAAAATATATGTTATGCACTTTTTTCAATATTTATTTTATAACAATGATTCAGTATGGGATGATATTCTATTTATCACAAATCACTCGTTAAAATTACCTGCGTATTTGTTTCGGCTGGACCGAGTGTGGTTAAAGTTAAAGTGTTGTGATGTCGAGATCCATACGAAGTTCTCACCACCTGTAAATTTAATTAAATCATATATTTACATATTTCCAAAACAACTTACTACATTATTACTATAAATCAAATATCTTGAATAATAAACAATCGTCATAAGGTAAATTGGAACGCGTAAAATGGAACGGGCGGCCATTTTGTGTGTAAATCCTAATCCCCGATTAGGTCAGCTCTAATTTCTAACGTAGTACCAGGCGAGCATACCTGTGAAGTGGTTGGCGTGATTTGTATAGGCAGCGCGCGCAACTTCGTACTTAAGTTTAGGGTGCGGGGGGGTGATGAATCCATTTGTGACGCGGATCGTGGCGGAGATGACGTTATCTAGAATTTAATTATCTTTCATTAATTTATTGTACTATTACTTAAGTAACTTTATGCAAAAATAATTACCACTTACACTAACTGGTATTCCTAAAACTTGATCATTAGCAATGGTGTCTTTCTCATCTATTCCATCTGAAATAATAGAAGCGTTTCCATAGTTATAAAACATTCATTTCCCTTGCGTTCGAATTCGAACTTGATAAACTATAAGGCAAATTAAAACAGATATAACGTCACAAAGAGAGGTAAATTATTCTAAATTAAAAGTGACGAGAGGACACAAAAGGTCACTCCACTCTACGACACGTGTACACGTTATGTAATCACTAATCGTTCTATACAAAATATCAAGGCAAACATAAGTCGCAAAAAAACTAGCTACATTCGTCTTATAACTTAATTTAGCTTAAGGAAAAAAGTCCAATAACTTCATTATGTATGGAATCGACCTAATGACAATGACAATACAATCGAAAGCAAAATAACTTTAACTAAAGTGTACCAGGAGAGCATATCACACGCGTAAGTTACCTATGTTACGGGGCCGCACGCTGCTGCTTCTTACGGAGACTTCCCGCCTCAAAGCAGCGAGCCGTTGTTGCGCGGCGATCTTTTCGCGAGCTAATCTCTCCATCTCATGTTCGCATTCGCGCTCTTTGCGTCGCAGTACCTGTGAACAATGCCCAGGGAATCTTGATAAAGGCTGTAACACTTTTACTGACAAAAGAGCCTAGTCATGAGACTAAACAACGTGATAAGAAAACATTGCAAAATATATTACATCTCTTCAAGTGTTCTGCGCTCCTAGTGATTTATTAATAATTGCAATAACTCAAAAAGACAGTCAACCGAAAACCGACGGATTCTTTATGACGTAAAATTATTATTTACCTGTATATACCGGATGGCTGAGCCTAATATTGACAGGTTGGAAGTCTTCTTATCATCTGATGTCGCTGGCAACTGTCTCTTGAGCAGTTCAAAGCACTCCTTGAGATGTGCGCGTCTGTTCTTCTCGAGCTTGTTGTGGACCTCCCGAGTGCCGGCTCTTGGCGTGCACCCACTGCTGCCACTGCCACTGCCGCTGCTGCTTACTAAAGGAGGTGATGGGATTTGCGGCAGCCTATAGACAAATGAAACTATGTTTAGGAAGAGTTGAGAGTAGACTACTAGAATATGGCAATAACAAAGGGAAATTTTTTAAAAAATTTTACCGGATATGTACAGGAGTAAAACAAAATGGACAGATAAATCAAATAGAAATAATAAAAATTGTTCAAAAAGTTTACTTTCAATTTAAATTCTCATTTCTATTATCTTTTCTCTTTTGTTACACGGACAAAAAACTCCTCATATGAGTGCAAGGTATTACAGACGAAGGCATAAACTTGTATACGCATATCGCTGCATTAATGATGCATGCAGCAAGCAAGGCCCCATCTGTCCACTGATGAATAATAACACGGCAAATCGTATTAATATTCAATACGGTTTCGTTAATATCCAAACCTTGGCAGCAATCGGATGATGACAATAAATAAATCAAATGCAATGTACTGACATCATATCGCCGGGACGCTGGCAAGGATAAACTTATTATACCATTGTGACCCCTTTCCATTTCTTTTACATTTATTTCTATTAAGTCCCTCCATGTTCCAGATCTATCTAATCAATTCTAAGGATACACTCGTTTATTATTGTTACTACGCAGGTAGAGTTACCTACCATACGTACAAAAGTCATATTAGTCCGTTTATATTTTTAGCTTTGAGCGTTTATTAAATACTGCTTTAGGAACAAAATTAAGGCAAAGGTTTTTTGGACTAATTTCTAAAGGAAATCCGACTGATCTGAATTACAAGGATTGCTTCCATGTCTTCACGTAAAAAGTTACTACGAAAGTCAATCTCATGTTTTTGCTGTTACTCTGACGACCTCTTTGGACGTCGGAGTATGATGTTTATAATACTTTTGTGCGAGACAAAAGTATCATAAACATTGGCTAAAAAAAGAACTGGTTATAAAAGAATCAACCAGTGAATTCTGAGGCGTAAATACTCGTCGTGGCAAAAACGGCGCTCTATCGGCGCTCGAATGCCCCAGCTGTTTTGAACGTCGCAAGTACTAGGAGAACATGAAACGGTAGAGCTTACCCATGACTGTTGCTCATAGTGCGCGCCCTGGAATGTTCTTGTACGAAATCGAGGAGGGGCGCAGGGGGGATGACAGCCGGCGCTGGGGGGATCACAGCGGGCGCGGGCGGTGGGTCGGAGACGATGATGGCAGGCGCGGGGGCGGGGGCAGGGAGTGGGGCGGCGACGGGGAGCACCGGCGTCGTCGGGCGCACCACGCCGTTGCTGCGCGCCGGCACCGCTACTCCGGTCACCACTCGCACCGACAACGGCGACTTCGGTTCCTCCTCTGTAAACAAACGACCACACGTCAGAACAACCTTTCCGTTTGAGACGCAACGATGCTCAATATGCGTTTTCATGAGAATAATTCGCGAATAGGCTCTCTCACGCTCACATTACCGCGGTCAGCACTTGTCAAACCCGTGTCAAACGCTCGTCCGCGGCTGCAATCCCTGGCGGTAAAGTACCAGGCGAGCATAAACGATCAGTAGTTAACTTTATGTTGTGAACGAAACGGGTATATGCCAAGTGTGAGATAGCAACATGACGACAGCCACGCTGTCAAGATAACTTTTTTTGTAATCTTAAACCTTATGCGTTGGTAATAAGACTTAATATCACATATTAGGTAATTGTAAAGCATGCTAAACCGGTTACCAAAACAATTTATAAACACGGCCTTTAGAAAGAGAGGGCAATGGAGGCGTGTCGCGCGATGACATGACGTCAGAACGTCTGCCTCAATTTTACGTTTTATAACATTGACAATCAGCTGGTCGAGAGAACAGCGTACAAAATCTTGCTATTAGAAAAATAGAGAAATTAATAAATGTAATATGAAATACACCTATCAAATGTAGACTTGAAATAATAATTTACGACAACGATCGATCCATAAGTCGTTTACGTAAGAGATATATTTTCGATGGTTTATTTAGTATAAAACGTATGTTTAAAATACAATGATAGAAAATTCGTCCTCCGTGCGACCCAGCTAATATTGGCCGCCGAGCGTTGACCGAACTTGCTTTCTTTTTGTATTACAGAAGTGAATATTTTACATAACAATCTTATTTTTAGTTTCAGCTCAATAGATCGTATTAAACCTATCAAGGTTTGTGGTTGCTTAAGACAATAAACAATTTATTAAAAGTAAAAATCACCCTCGATTTAGGGGTTAAATATTAATCAACGTTAATTACGCACTCATCAGCTACCCCAGTTAAACTCCTGTCAATATCGTTCAGTTGTTTTAGATGTAATTCGGAATATCCGCGAATTTGCAGACGGACAGTCACAATTCGTTATAAGAAACGCAAATACGCAATCATGGGTAATCAATATGATCTTGAAATATTTCACACAAACGCTGCAAATATTAGTTGTATAGATTGACTAGCTGTCGCCCTCGACTCTGGACGGATTAAAAAAAATAATAAAAAATGCTAAGTAGCCAATGTGTTCTTACAGACTATGCTCTACATCTGTGAGAAATTTAATGGAGATACGTTCAGCCGTTTAGAAGGCAGCTCCTACAAAACATACAAATTTTGGCATTTATAATAAAACTAGCTGTTCCCGTGCGGCTTCATCCGCATGAAATTATGAATGTTTTATTTTATTGTTTACATTTGTCAAATTATCAATAGCAAATTTCAATATATGACATGAAAAACCTTGACAGTCTTACTTCCTTGGTGTTGGCAGCAACTTATGGTCTCTTTTGCACAGGGTTTTTATCCAAAATCATTACCCCCTAAGTTTAAAGGCTTGAAAATATATAGCCTAAAGCGTGAAGTATAGGGCTTTTTATTAAAAAAAAGAAAAAATCAAAAATATGCTGTAGTTGCTGCTTAGGCAACAAAGAAGTGTGTGTTTACGCTTTATTATAATAGTATAGAAATGTAAATAAAAATATAATGTGGCGAGTTATTACGGAACAAAAATCGATATTCTCGTCTTACCATCCCTTTTAATAATAACTAGTGAAAGCATTTACAAACCCGACTCTCTCCCCAAGGACCCTAGCGCAAATTGCCCTTGACCTTTCCTGTCCTACCTGAACCCAAGGTCAATTCATTCACAAAACAAAACTGAGAATAAAAAAATAATAGGAGATCATAGGATCGGAGTAAGTGACCGCGTTATTCAAATGTTTCGTATGAATAAAATGATTCGGTTTTAGAGGTGCTTTGGTTTCGGGGCTGATGAACCCATGACATTGACAGATATCCTAACTTTGCATAGAAAAGAAATCTATTTAGGTATACGAGTATATTTGAGAAAATATGTGTATCTATACAAATAATTGGACAATGGAAACTTACAGTTATAATAAAACTAGCTTTGGCCCGCGACTCCGACATTCGACACTCCGCGTGGAATTCAAAAAAAACAAAAGTGTTTTTACAGTCCCTCTACATCTATGCCAAATTTCATTGAAATCCGTTCAACAGTTTAGGCTACAAACTCTAACAAACATCCATCCATCTAAACTTTCGCATTTATAATATGAAAGAAATGAAGAAAGAAAGAAAGAAAAGAAGAATGTAAGAAAGATTAGTTATTTTTACAGTGACCGCTAACTATGTTATGTACATTTAGATGTTCGTAATGGCCGTTGTTTATATTTCGTATTTTTTTAATCCAATAAACCACATGAACGGATACGAAAAACCTTGGAACGGACTTTCGTATACCACGCTCCGGACACACCTCTTTTATTAGTAGATTTTAGTATGTTATTTATTTTTAGTTTTTATTTTATAGGTGTACTAAACGACTAAATATGACGGACTATAAATTAATAGCTTTTTAAAAATAAATTAGAATACAGATAAATAGTACAAAATCATAAAAAGTATATTTTTTATTGTTAAAATATATGTGGTAAGTAAACTAAAAATAAAAACTTACATAATGAAAATAAACTTTGAAGCTTAAAGCTGTCTGACGCAAACGCTACCAGGGTAACATAGGCAGTAGGGTTATGCAACAGGGGTGGGGCCGGAACGTGCGTCACAAGCTCGCGGGGGTTTACACTAGAAACTACTGACCTGCGCAAATTCTCTACAATTTAGAGAAACCAACAAAATATGAATTCTCCTAAGCCAGATAGTCTCGACAATTTCAGTATACAGTTTACAATTAACTAGGTGATAATGTATTTGAGACTCAGATCATGACTAAAGAAGACATTGACAGTATTTAAAGTTGGGTGTAGCTGAGAGATATATGCGTAAAGTACTTTGTTATAAATATAGTAGATATAAAAAAAAATAAGTAGCAATTTTTGGACTTTTTAATGGAAAATAGGCGCTCAGTCCAAAAGATATTGTTACCAAAGGCCATCAGGCCTTTTACTATTTTTTTTTTCATTTATTATTTTCAATTAGAAAAGGTTGAATCTTGCAATTAACATTATATCTTTATTCTTTAGTAAGAAAGAAAACGATTTAAAGCAAAACTCAAGTGGTAAATTTTGCACGAGTGACTGGATTTTGAATGTTTCTAGGGGAAAATTGTAAGCTCTCGAGAAGTTATGCTCGCCTAGTATAATTGCGCATGGCGGCGCGCGTTTTTGACGGACATTCGCCGAACGGGTTTTCTCTACCTCCCACCATTCTGTCTGCGATCCGCTACATTCGTATAACATTTTCAGACATTTAAGAAAATACCTTTTTTAAGGAGTATTTTTTTACGTTTTAAGCGATATTTTAAGTGAAAACAGGAAATAACACTAATAAAATAACGTGCAATCCAGTCATTGTGATAGACGCGGGTGACAGGCAGCGGTTACGAAGCAGGGGCCTGCACATGATAAGCTGGGGGAGTGTGGGGGCAGTCGAGGGTGAAGGGCCCCGGGGGAGGGGAAGTGAGGGGCAGAGTGGTGGGGAAGCTCGAGCCGACACGTGACAGCGAGTCACGCGGTCCGAACTCTCCCGAGCGCATTTGATGCAACAAAGCTCAAGAGCGAGACGAAAGAGGGCCCCTCAGCCTAGTGCACAGAGTACTTTGTAACATACTGAAATAGAGACCAATCTTCGGCCTAAAATTGGGTAACACGAAGAAAAGCGCCATCTGTATTTCA
>NW_013524935.1:492441-537929 GCF_000836215.1 Papilio polytes
GCCATCTATAATGCCGCGTTGGCATATATAACAAATATAATACTACTAAAAACAATATTGGTCTGTTTCTTATTATCAAAATAGATTTAAGATGCTCCGTTATATTGCAGTATTTTATCTTCGGATTTCCAAGTTAAATGTACTGAGATTGTGCACCCTGGCCTAGTGCTCTCAGCACACGTTGAAAGGCGTGCTGTCTGAGCGTCGTATCAAATAATAATACTTTTTTATACATTTTATTGTGTATTTCTTGCCTAGTAACAATTTCGGTCTAATATAAAAATCAGCATGGTTGCTAGTACAGATTATAGTAAAATTACTACTATTTTTACGAAACACAAATCTATCTGAATAAATCAACCCTCATGGCTTTGTTCACTACAACTGTTAAGGTAACTCTGGCTGGTAATCCCGTTAGGGTTTTATAGCGCCATCAACATGTGATAACTTTATGCTACCCTGATACGATAAATATTGGATGCCTTGTTCATGTCAGGTTAAAACGAGTGAAAAAATGGATCAAGGCTTGTTACCAACCAACACTATTTTAACAATAATCGTGTTTTTTGTGGCAAAAACAGACGAGTTAAAAAATTACTTATTGGAAGTCGGTTAAAAACAGTCACGTGTGCTAAGGAAACCTAAATACTATAAGGTAAATTAAAAAAAATAGATTTAACCAAAGCCACGTGCTGAGATAACGTGAAATACCGGGGGTCAAATGACCCCGCCCAGTCGAAATTTTCTTTTAGATAGCCCCCACCCTTTTCATACACCGACTACACAAAGGGAAAAGGGGAGGGGGGGTTGCGCATGCTCTATACCGAAGGCCAACTCACGTGGCTCAACGATGAATCGAAGCAAAAGAGTTTTTTGACGTCACAACTCACTAGTACCATAACATCATTTAATAAAATTCCAATTTAAACTGAAATTATACGAGATTAAATTATATGCGAGAAACTGCAACCTTCAGTTAAAAATAAAATAATACAAGATAAAAAAAAATTAAAAACGCTTTACAAATGTTACAAAAAGTAGATACTTATTTTTTACTTTGATCTGCTGAAACCTTGGTTCGAAGTCATCATGAGAGTCGCCAATCTTATCTAGCACCAAAAGAGTGGTACTTCTGGCCATCAAGTCGTAAATTGTACACCATCTTTGCACGTTATGAAAAATGTATATTCAAAAAATGCAAGAGCTCAAGGCTATTTTATAGTTTTCTATACTATTATAATAAAGCGTAAACACACACTTCTTTGTTGCCTAAGATATCAGCAATTATAGCATATTTTTGAATAATTCTTTTCTTAATAAAAAACCCTACACTTACGTCACACTTTAGGCTATATATTTTCCCGCCATTAAACTTAGGGGGTAAATATTTTGTATAAAAACCCTAATGTGGGGAAGAGACCATAAGTTGCTGCCAACATTAAGGAAGCAAAATTGCCAAGCTTTGTCATGTCATTTTGACATTGGTAATTGACATTTTGACACATTTAAACAATAAAATAATTTTATCCTGATCAAATTGCACGGGAACAGGTAGTATTTTATTAAAATAAACTGGTTGACACAAAATGCTAATATGTTCTTTATTTATTTCTCGCTTATTACCTTCTTGTTTTAAAAAAGTAAAACCTCTTTGGTAAAACAAGTCTGTCCACCCCAGTCCACCCTTTATAAAGACGGTTTGAAGTTGTCAATAACTTGTCATCACAGAGTGAGTGTTTTGCAAAAATAAAATATTTATAACAGTTGTTTTTAAAAACACAACGAGACTGGATAAAGTAAAGCATTATAAAATAAACATTTTAGATTTGTTTACGTTATTTGAGTAACTAAGCGGTGTTTTGTGACTGTGTGTCAAAAATGTCAGTACCAATGCGATATCAACCTTGCGGAGTAGGCGACGGCCGTCTACACCACGCTTATAGTACGACTACGACAAACTCATTTGGTCCAGTAAGAGGCGTTCTTTTGCAATTATTTCTATTAGAATAAGTGTAATACTTTGGCATATTAAATAACCAACAAAAGACAGCTACAATCTTGTGACACTTCATTGTTAGAAGTTCGCTATTAGGCTAATATAATTTATTGTCTCTTATTCCTATCGGGTCAGATACGTTGTTCGGACTATAAGCGACGGGCAATCGCGACGGCTGTCTACAGCACACATAGACACGCCAATCTTTATTACGATACTATTTTATCTCAACAGATAATAAATGGCTCGACCACGTGTAAGACCACCGCCGATATGACGTCTGCGCTCCTGGTAATGACCTCTTATACAATCGTATTATAAAAATATTTTTTATCTTTGTTTAATAGAGCGAAAGTTGATAAACATATTTATCTCGCTCCGTCCGCATTAGTGATGCCAAAAATAATTGTCATTTTTTTTTTTTTTTTTTTATAAAAAAAAGGGGGCAAACGAGCGGCGTGAACACCAAGGTGGTCAACGACGCCCATGGACATTCGTAACACCAGAGGAACTACAGATGCGTTGCCGGCCTTTGAGGAAATGATAGGCTCGCTTCTTGAAGGACCCTAAGTCGTATTGGTTTGGAAATACCGCCGAGGACAGACCGTTCCACAACGCGGCTGTGCGGGGCAGGAAGTTCCGCGAAAACCGCACGGTTGTGGAATGCCAGTCATTTGCACACAACAGTATTATCTAATAAATTCTTTACATTTACTTAATGACAAATACTCAATGGTCATACACTAATCGTTATTTCGTAAAACGGACATCTGCTTAGATTCAGAGAGGATTTTATTACGATTTTTTTAAATTGCGGACCGCATTAAAAACAATCAGATCAAACATTCGACACGCAGGCCGTGGTCTAACGCCGCCTGACTAACGGTGCCTTGTCACGAACTTATCGCAACGCAAGTACTAAACAATACAGACCTTGAAGGTACACCTAAAAACAAACGTGCTAGGATTGAAGGTAAAGCGAATAATGTTACAAGTATGTTTGGTGTATAGACACCATTCTCTTATGTGCTCCTAATATTAATCTATATCTATACTTCTATACTTTTATAATAAAGCGTAAACACACAATACTTTGTTGCCTAAGATGTCAGCAATTACAGCATATTTTTGAAAATCTTTTTTTAATAAAAAGCCCTACACTTACGTCACGCTTTAGGCTATATATTTTCACGCCATTAAACTTAGGTGGTAAATATTTAGGATAAAAACTCTAATGTGGGAAAGAGACCATAAGTTGCTGCCAACATCAAGAAGCAAGACTGTCTAGGTTTGTCATTGTAATTTTGACATTTGCTATTGATAATTTGACAAATGTAAACAGTAAAATAAAATTTTCACAAATTCATGCGGGTGAAGCCGCATGGGAACAGCTAGTGTCATATATAATATTATCAGGAAACCAAGTAAAGTAGATAGGTTTAAGTTGTCTAGCGATAAAACCAATTAGATCACTTAGAAGTAATATTGTAAGAAATGTGCACTTGTTTTTTCTTTCCCGAAGCATTTTTCATATTCAATTTCTACTTCCGGCTGTTAATGTTTGCTTTTTTATAATGCTATTTAATAGTAGAAGCTATTTGAATCCTGCTTTTGTCATCTTTCTAAGTTAGGTCTCAAACTAGGTCGTCTATCATAAATGCAGTCGTTATAGGAAATCTTGTTTCTGCTCTTCCGTCGAGACGTTTCACAAACAACTTCATTCCTCGAGGTCATGTATACATTTCCGTTGTATATTTCAATTTAAGGGTGTGTTTACATTGCCTTTTATTATCCTAAAAATGTGACACTTATAGAAATACTAGCTTTAGAAAAAAACAAAAGTGAATAGCCTATGTGTTCCTTCAGACTATCCTCTACATCTATGCGAAATTTCATTAAAATCCGTTCAGCCGTTTAGGCTACAAACTCTAACAAACATCCATCCATACATCTAAACTTTCACATTTATGGTATTATCTTTGAAAATAGAATCAGGCGTCGGTTTAATTTTTAAAGATTTTGCCTTCCTAGATCCTATTTTTTGTCGTTAGTTATTTTTTGACCGGATTCCCAAAAGAAGGTACTCAATTCATCTGTGTTTTTTTTTCATAAAGCATTTTATCAACAACTGTTTCGGCTAAAATCTTAACTAATATTAAACTCGGTAATTAAACCCGACATTCGTACAACGTTGCTTTTAATCCAATAAATATGGCCGTTGTTACGTAACTTGTCAATGCAAAATTACTACACACTACTAGTAAGTCGCCTAGTTTATGAGATTACCGCTGTTTTGTTGTACAGGTCAAGGCAGGGCCGGAATCGCAAATATGAAATCGACCAATGTTAGTGACAATTGTAAAGAAAATCTAATACGGAAGTTACGTAATTGAGAAATTTAAGAGATTACGTTTTACTTGATGTATCTTTTTGTGTAATTCAAAGATGTTTTCTGTCAGTCTTTTGTGGGAGAAGTTAATAGTTGTACCTAGTCATACTTCATACTAATATTATAAATGCGAAAATGGATGGATGTTTGTAAGAGATTGTAGCATAAACTGCTGGACAGATCTCGATGAAATTCGGCATAAATGTAGAGGATAGTCTGGAAGAACACGTAGGCTACTTACTTTTGTTTTTTTTTGTTGTCTATGTAACGATTGGACCGGTATTAAAAATTCTTTCATCATTACAAAGGTAATTTATCTGTGTGTACCATAGGCTATATTCTATATTATTTTAAATTTCTTGCGGGCGGAGTCGCGGACGAAAGCTAGTAACTTATATTTCGATAAATTGTTACTAAATCTAGTAGAGTAAAATTGTTTTCAGAATTTTACTAAACCTGTCACGTCTATACACTACATGTTATCCTGTCACCATGATAAGTCGACTGCCACTTAGGTCATGGTTGTATTATACAGGATGTTATGTTTCACTCGATGTCCTAGTAATTGTTTTTTTTTTATCATACTGTGATCGAACTGGGCGTGTCCTGGGTACTAGGCGTGCAGACATTGACCTTCAGGAGAGGTACACCTTGACGCAAGCGTTGTCGGTTAAGACGGAACAAAAGTGCAATAATTATTAATAAACTAGCTTTCGCCCGCGACTCCGTCCGCATGAAATTAAAAACAACAAAAGTGAGTAGCCTATATATTCTTCCAGACTTTCCTCTACGTTTATGCCAAATTTCATCAAGATCCGTTTAACCGTTTAGGCTACAAACTCTAACAAACATCTATCCATCCATCTATATAAACTTTCGCATTTATAATATTATTAAGAAGATATAACTACAGATGTATATTTGGTATCTACTAAGGAATAAGTATTCATGTTAAAAAGACAAAGTAATTGATGTTCCGCGTACCTCAAATCTTATAATTTCATCTTGTAGCGCAAATAGAATCAATAAGACAAATTGAAGAAAATTACTATACAAACGAGATCCTTTATGCCCACGCACCGGAAGCCAAATAATACAAATTATCTCGGAAACAGGAAAAATAATATGTAAAAGGTAGAAATGGTGCTCTAAACCCTGTAGCACATAGTGAAAGCGGATATAATAACTGCTATTGAATACTGCTGGAACAAAACTCCATAAAAATATAGCTTTAACTTCGCTTAAGAAACAGTTTGTCTATGTGCTACAGACCTAATACTTATCTCCTCATGTTGCTACGGTAACTACGTACGTGGGCTATCGAAGTCTGTCATATTATTGATTCGTTATATCAAGGTTTTTATCAAGTAAACAACCCGAACGGAGACTTACAAAGGTTAAGCATTAAGCAGAACAAAATTATCCTAATACGAAAAAAAAAACAATATTGTTTTATAGAACAATTTCCAGAAAAATCTTAGTACTAAAACTCACCTAGGTACTCTTTGATCCATTTCTTTTTAGGAGGAGGCCTAGCGACTATATCATCCTTAGATTCCTTAACAGGACTTTTTTCGCTTTTCACCGGGGAAGGCCTATCGGTCTCAGGTACCCGGACAACAGGAGCCGCGGGCGATGCCACCTGCTGCGGGTACCCATAACCCTGGGGTTGGTACGGCTTGTAAGTCTTGAGCGTTATCGGTATCGGCTCAACGATACTTCCGAATTCTGTCTCCCTGGTATTAATAGCGATTGTATGCAATGTGTCCGCATAGAAAGGCTTCCGGGGTGTTCCCATCGTGAAATATTCCGACTCTGCACCACTTCCTCGATATCTGGCAGTGACCAAATTCCCTTTAGTGGCTTCCATGAGTATACCCATTCTATGGTACGACTTCACAAACAACTTCCCTCATAATTCCTCACAACGAAATACGTCTTAGTCATGTTTGCACAGTTCTTAATATAATCACTTATCAAACGTTTATTTATACACAATCACTCATTCCGTTCCTGGAATTACAAATTTTACACAATAAGCGGGTGCGTTTGCGATGGAAACGTTTAGCGACGTAAGAGTTGTTGGGAAATCGGATGAAATGTGAAATTGGGAGACCAAACGGGCGCATTGCGTACGGATTCATTGACGTATTTCTATAACTAAGTTCGTAATTGAATTTGGTAACTCCATATTTCTTGTAAATAATGTACTCCATTTGCGTAATATTCGTGGTTATAATAACATTTTATGTCCAAACCTTGTTTTGTTCTAGTGTGATACAAAGAAATTAAAAACATATATAGACTAGGCATAGTTGACATTTTACTGAGATCCTCAAACCCGTTAATTGCATTTAAATTAGCCTATAGGTATTTAAATAACATATTTAAATATTTACATTTTATTTTATTATCCTGTTTAGTTTATTCTATACCAAAAAATGGTATTATAATTTTGTACAATGTTTTATTATATGTCAATATACGGTAACGATGTGACACTAAACTTGAAAAATAATATAGTACCTTTCGGAGAAGGTACCGGTTAAAAAATGTTGTTCA
The DNA here is from genome assembly GCF_000836215.1 of Papilio polytes. Lineage (NCBI taxonomy): Eukaryota > Metazoa > Arthropoda > Insecta > Lepidoptera > Papilionidae > Papilio > Papilio polytes. The sequence goes on from NW_013524935.1 coordinate 499,389, forward strand.
CTATGCCGTGTCTGTACATTTTTAAATGTCTTTGGATACAATCCGTGTGTTTACAAGATTGTACAACAAATCTCTGCAACATTTGTAAGTTACTAATTGTGCATATATTACAAAACTATTTGACATCAATGAATCAGTTTTCCCGCAGTTAAAATGCGAAAATATTCGCGAAAGAGTGAGCATAATCCAAGGAGGACAGAAGATTGTGTGCGAAGGCCGGCGACACCGGTAGCAGCGCTACAACGCAGCGAGCAACAAGTGCGGAGAGGGGACGAATGCCATGCACGACGTTGGCAACACTGACACGTGCATTTTCCCCCCAACCCTTCCCGCCCCAAGCTACTGTTAAACCTAATGCCTCATGATGCCTTAGTACTTACGATTAAACTGCTACACAACCATCAAAGAACATGATACCTACAATGATGTTTGGTTAACAGTGTTAGAGCCCGCTTTAACATCTTCGCACGCATGGGTCGGCTTGCTCGGTGCAACCACGACCACACAGAAGACAGACGTCAAGTGTGAGCAATCACGCGTTTCGTCTATTGTGTGTGGTGTCGGAAGCCCAACTGTAGTCCCTTTTCCTTCCCACTCTTTTTCTTATAAGAGGATGGAAAGGGAAGGTGGATTTGACGGTGCAAGAGACGCATAGGAAGGTGAAATGTCTTCTTTATGTGGCGTATCCTCCTCCGTTTTTTTGTTTGCAACCATATGATATAAAAAAAAATCAATAATAAAATGGATTTCATGAGTTCTTTTTATAGTGAACGTATATTGTGCGACGCTAACTTTAGCCGTCATTGTGACGCACCAGGGCTGAATGAGAGCCAAGATCAACTTCATAGAGGCGTTTAAATAACGAGAAAAAAAATCGAATACTAAACAGGTGTAGGTCGACGAGTTCGGACGGAACGTTATCGTGCTCGCTTGTTTGAATATTAGATTGTACACGTGCTGGGTCCAGTGCACCAAACAATAGCGTACCAGTACATCGTACAATGTGAAACACTTCTCGCTTGGGAACATTCTAGAAAGCGTTTAGTACGCAACGTCCACTGCAGTTACAAATACTAGTTATACTTTGAAAGGCATGAAATCCTCCTATTAATTCCTATTTAGTCGAGTTTCTGTACTTTCTGTATCAAAAGTGATCCAACTATCTAAATTCTGTATTACTTGGGGTCTAATATTACTTCTTACTATCTTACTAATATCATAAATGCTACAGTTTAGATGCATGGATGTTTGTTAGAGAAATTTGGCATAGACGTAGAGGATACTCTGGAAGAACACATAGACTACACACTTCTTTTAATTCCACGCGGACGGAGTCGCGGGCGAAAACTAGTAAAGTAAACAATGAAATATCATTACTGTGTTCGCCACATATAAAGAGGACAAAGTTATTGAGGATTTTAAGAAAGGATTTTTTATTTTTCCCCTACAAGCAGAAAAAATCAAAGGGCTGTACCAGGAAAACATAGGGTACATAGTTAGGGTTCAATCATAACGAACGGAGACATGGAGGCGCGTTCGGTGAAACGTAAACGCGTTACGTAAACGACAAGACGAGTGCGGGTGATGAGGGGTAGCTACTAGGGGGGAGGGGTAGGGGCGCACGTGTACCGCTCGCTATATTTTTATATCTACTATTATGTAATTCACGTAATAGATACCGTGACCATTATGTAGCCTTCACTACAAGATATAAAATCGATAGATTTGTCACCTAGACTTTTTTATTCTAGCCAAAATGTAAAGTTCATAATATGGATTCGAGCACAATGAACTTTGCTAAACCAAAATTTAAGTCACATTTGGGCGAATTAGATCTTCGTATAATAATTTCACTAAACTATCTATTGTTAGAAAATTGATATTGATTTTAAAGACTGATTGCTAAATTAAAAAAAAATTGTGGTAGTGAAACGTGGAGAATTAAAAAAAAAGAAGACATATTTAAATTTAGAAAACAATAAAGTTTAATAAAAGAGAAAAATCGTAGTTAAATATTAACATCTTATGACGACGTCTTTGCATTATAATTTTATATTTTAATATTACTTTGGAAAACTAGAATTTGCAAAATGTTACGCCATCTTGAATTCTAAGCAAAAACTGCTTACTATTTCAATAAATATTTGGCTCATATATTTAGTATGCGTTCTTATAAAATTTCAATATAGGAACATTATAATTCCTTTATGAAATAATTAACGCCGGCGTCCAGAAACACGCTGTTTATTAATAGTTCCTAAACATTAGTAATAATAAAATATAGCCTATGTTACTCACAGATAAATTACCTTTCTGATGGTGAAAGAATTTTTAAAATCGTCCTAGTAGTTTTCCTATACAAAGTTTTCCTCGTAATAATATAAGTATAGATTATCAATTTATCTACAAACATCGTCGATAAGTCCTCAAACTATATTATTGACCGTTAGTATTAGTGATTCTCAAAGTCCAAAACCACTTGGGGTCTATAAAACCTCTGCGGGGTGCAAAATGGCGGAAAAAAGATTTACAATTCAAGAAGAAATGTACCAGCAATTCACTAAAACCGGTCAAATTTTGAATCAACAGAGCAAAATGTTTCAAATCTCTGATTTAAACAATTTTTATGTAGTCTTGGTATCTGGAGTGCGTTGTCAGTAATCATTTTGCAGACACAACAGTTTTGAGACGGACAACTGTAAGTAGAACGGCACATAACTGACAATACATTGCACAATATCGCATCAGTATTGCGCAAGTCTTATTTGTCAGGAATTAACGGATCCTCTAAGTTAGGGTAATTTAATATGGAAAAAGGTAAAAGTACTCTAACAATTACTAGAAGACAATTAAGTCCAGGTGTTGTGAACTTGTACGTAAAAGTATAAAAAAAATAATTCACAATGATGACTGCGTTATCTATCTATAAATATTATAAAGAGGAAAGATTTGTATTTTTGTATGTATTCGACTCACGTAAAAACTACTGTGCAGATTCTAAAAAATCTTTCAAATCTGTAAGGTAATTTATCTTTAAGTGACATAGGCTATAGTTTTTTTTTTTTTTTATTTAACGCGGGCGAAGTCGAGAGCAACAGCTAGTACTAATATAAAGAGGAAAAATTTGTATTTTTAGATTTTTGTATGTATTGAAATAACTCAAAAACTACTGGGCCGAATTCGAAAATTCTTGCACCATTAAAAAGCTACGTTATCAGTGTGTAACATAGGCTACATTTTAACTGTATTTTGTAATTTCATGCGCACAATTTCGCTAGCAAGATAGTCCTCATAAAATGAGTTTTCCAAAGATTTAAAACAATGAATAAATAAATTTTCAATAAATACAGTCGACAATAAGTGGTGGACAATAACTATGCATTTTAATGATTTTGAGAGCATTTAAAATGTTTAATTTAATGAAAATTTGACGTTTGATAGACGCGTTTCGCGGAATTCATTACTGCGCAAAAATTATCGTTATACCTTATTAGCTTTCGCCCGCGACTCCGACCGCGTGGAATAAAAAAAAAACAGAAGCGAGCAGCCTATATGTTCTTCCCGAATATCCTCTACATCTATACAAAATTTCATCTAAATCCGTTCAGCCGTTTAGGCTACAAACTAACAAACATCCATCCATCTAAACTTTCGCATTTATAATATTAGTATGAAAGTATGATATTACAAAATTAAAAATATAAACGAGCTGTTGCTCGCGACTTGGTCCGCGTGAAATAAAAATAGCTTATGTTACTGCAAACGTAGCTTTTTAATGGTAAAGGAATTTTTAACATCGGAACAGTAGTTTTTGAGTTGTTTCCATACATAAAAAAATATAAATCTCTTTATAATATTATGTTGTAAATTAACAATATAGACGTATTATTAAACTTTTTGTGCATTATATTATTAGTTACATAGTCGTTATTTGCTAAGTTAACAAATTATGCGTTATTTTAGGTTAGTTCTGCATACACATACATTTGTGTAGCTACAATTATTTTGTCCTACATTTTTGATTTAAAATTAATTATTTTAAAGGTAGAAACTTTTTTATAAATTACATTATTACTAACATATTTTTTATAATAATCATGTCTATTATACATTTTTAAACGCTTACGTAGTTTTTACGATATTTCTCTATAAATGTAGGTATTACGTAAGAACAAAAGCCTAACCTAACCTAACCTAAATAGGATTCTTTTTGGTATATCACAAGTAAAATACTTGTATTATATAATCCATCAAAAAATAATATTGAGAAATAAATAACACAAAATAATTATTACATACTAGTTGTCGCCTATGACTTCATACGAGCATAATTAAAAACAGTAAGAAGCCTAAGTGTTCTTCTAGGCTATGTCCCGCATCTGTCCCAAATTTCATCGAGATCTGTTCAGCTTAGGCTAGCTAATCTATCCAAAAAATTCGCATTTATAACATTAATGAGATTAAAAAATAAATTAAACAGAATAAAACTGGTTTAAACTGGTTTCGATAGACAAAGACATAATTACGATAAAATCATTAGAACCTTGAACAATGTGGACAAACAATTTGGAATAAGTAGATTTAGTTAATTTCAGATATAGGAAGTAAATATTTTGTTGTTAGTTGATAAGTTTTACTACACATGTTTTTATGAGTCAAATCATTTAAGGCGATTAAAATACCTCGATTATTACCAATCAAGAATATAAAAATAAATAACAAGGAAAACCGTATCAAAAGAAAATTGACGAAAAAAAAACTATAAACAAAACTCATGATCTTTGTTATAAGAATTACGCAACCCGCAGTAATGAGGCGGTCTGCTAATTGCGAAATCGTTTTATTTGCAATGTGTCGCCAATCGTTACGACTTTTCTATACTGACAATTACATATCTTAATAGTGTCATTCAGGATGAGGTTATCTATTGCGATATATGTACGATTGCTTCGTAATAAAGAATTACTAAAGAGTACAGATATGTTTAGGTCTGGGGAATGTGCACCGCTGGATATGTAAAAATTTTATTCGCGTCCGCTGGTGCAAAAGTCCAGACGAGGGGGCAGGGCGGCGTGTCTGCAGGCGGGGCGGGGGTGCAGGGCGCGCGGGGGCGGGAGAGGGCCGCAGACAGTTGCTAATTGTCGGCTGCAGCGCGGCGCGCACGTGGGGCGCGGCGCGGCGCAGGTGCCGCCGACCTCGCGGTATCTCGTCTCGCCGTCCGAGGTCGCGATGATAACGCACGCTATTTCGGACCGCGGCCGGCACCGGCACTAAACCGCACCGCCGTCGCAAACGCACCCGACAACTGCGGCACACGAACAACACCCGACCGCGCCGCACGTCTCGCACGTACCGAGCGATGGCAAAGAGGCCGAGGCAACAGGAGCTCGACCGGCGCCGACGCACTCCGCTCGACGACTGAACCGAGCGCTCCGTTCTCCGTCTCGGAGGGCGGAGGAAGCGGGAGGCGCGCGACCTCCGGAACCCCCCTACGCCTCGGCCCGCGCCAGTGAAACCGACGGACGGACGAAATCGCAAGGCGAAGCGCGCGGGTGTCGGGGTGGCGGCGTGTGGCGCGGGGCGCGGCGGGATGGGGCGGGGGGTCGCGCACACGCGGCCGAGCGCAACGCTCGCCGCTGCACCGTGCGCCTCAGCGCTTTACATAACGCTGCACGGATCGGCCGCTCGCGAAACGAGGTCGCAGCGGCGCGCCGCTGTACGGCCGCACGCCGGCAGAATGCTAACAGCGGTGGCGGCTGATGAAACAGCGGCACGAGCACGGTGACGTGTCCGAGGAGTTAGTTAGTCGGTCGCCCGGCGGAGTCAGTGAACCTCGACGCCGGCGAATAAGGTGAATGGAACATTGCAACCGAATCGAACGGTGCGGACGTAGGAGGCAACCGCGACGCACCACTCCTTGTGTTATTCGCGACGCCGTTTAGCTTTCTAATAGAGTGTGGCTAAGTGCGCCTGACCTCCACTATGTTTTCGACGCACAATAGTTTTTTATTGTAAAAAACACTCCAAGATCTTTCCCACAACTCGCCACAAGCACAGACCGTGCGATACAAAAACTAGGCCATTGCAAAGGTTGCATTTAAAAACAGCTGATAACAACACATTTCGCTTTACTTATTAAAGATCATTGAGTGGCTGAAGTGAAATTTAATCCAACACATCACGAAACACGAAGTAATAGTCAATAGTTTGATTTCTCTGTTGCGTGTGTGTGCGTGTGACAGAGTGCGCGCCCACGCAGCCCGGCGGCGGCGCGGCGGCCGGCAACAGTGGCTCGGCGGGCACGTGTTATCTACGTACAACTACAATTCATAACATTTGCATCGTGGTAGATACGTTGACCAGAGCCCTTAAAATTATACAACTCAAAGAGGAATAGCATGAAAGAACACATCTACGCATATCGAACATTTAAAGGCCTACATAATGTAGGATGCGATTAACGACATCAACTTAATTATTACGTACCCTAAACAAAATTGCTGCTTTTTAGAAAGTTAACATTAATATAATTAGATTGAAGCCAAAAGTTGTATCATAAAACATGTAATTTAGGATTACAATTTCTACATTGTGACTATTTCCCAGTCACTAAATGGAAGAGGGGGGCGAGCGTATTAGGTGAACGGCTAACAGGAACACATAAGTATAGTGGGTGCCGCCGCCGGCGACAGAGGGTGGCGGGTGAGAGTGCGACGGTGCGGGGTGTAGGGGGGAGGGGGCGACGCATGCGTGCGGCGGCTGACCTTGGCGCGGTGCAGCGTGCAGCGCGGCCGCCGGACACCTCCCCCACCTCATGCGCCCCGGGTAACCACACCTGCCGGTTTAGCAGGTTGCGATGCGGCTGCGACCTAGCGTCATGCCTAGATTCTATTTCTGAAACGGCCACATACCTAAAATCAGTTATCCTGCGCCTCAAACTAGTTTCACAAAATTTTATAATACAACTTCAAACGCTTATTAAAATTTAATTTCCAGTCTGATAGATGTAAAGTACGGAGAAAATTGACAATGAAATAATTGGACCCTAGAACCGAAGGCTACAGGAGGTTCCCCTGTCACCAATACCGACCAGACATGTATTTTCAACACACAAACCTAGCAAACTTGTGCATACTTCAAAATTATTTCACATTTTAAAGTTTCATTTACCGTCACAAGTAGTCTAAACAACAAGCAATAGTAATAACAAAATAATAAATTCCATTGACCCTATAATACTTCGAGGAAGCAAATGACACATTATTATTTAAAATAGTTTACTCATATTTGCTATTTCGTTAAAATCTTTTGAACTTTATGTACCCTTTTGGTAGTATTCAATTTATTCTAAGAATGTAAAAGTGGCAAAGGTCAACAGTCTCATGCGTGTGTAATATGAAATCATTTAAATATCAATAAGTCTTTATGTTATTGAAATGAGCGAACAATTATTACAAGCGCAACACTCAAAATTACATCTATCCTACTCCTTCTCAATACAATTTCAGATTATTCTTTCTCTTTCAGAATCACTAGTCTACCGTATTTTTTACAAATGGCGTCGACGATTTTGAATACTTTTCATTTTTTATTCTAATTATGTCTGTGCTGTTTTAGATTTGGTATTTTTAAATATTGCTATATAAATCGTTAAATCTCTATCTAGACGTGGTAAAAAGTATACTAAGATATGTTTAACTGCTTACTTACTGTTTGGTTGCCAGAAGTTATATCTTAAGAATGAAGTGGAGATTTGTTAAAGCACATATAAAGAAAATAATGAAATTGAATGGATGACTGCAAAAGACAGACGAAATAAAAATTATGTGAAGGATATGCTTAAAATTGGAGTAAATTCAGATTTGACATCTGATAGAGATGAGAAGAGAAATGAAGATGACGACTTCATCATCAGCCTTTATCTGCCTTTCCCAATACCTTCCACAGAATGCGATATGATTGAATCTATTATAGTTAAATACGTTAACGGGTAAATACAGTTCTGACCTTCTTTAAGATAACTATGTTTGCCAATCTGACTAATAACTGTAGAAAATCCACGTGTATTAACATCACACGTTGTAAAAGCTATTACGTAAAAAAAAAAAAATATAAAGTAAACTACAAGGTAACTACGATTTGTAGCGAAGAATACGTACACCGCAAGGAAAAGGATAGAATATTTTGTGTACTGTTTTTTATCGATATGGTATATAGCTCCCAAATGAAACATTTTTTTATTGCAAATTTGCTAGCTTTATTAGGGTAACGACACTGCTTAAAACGCAGGTCAATTGTCAAAGTCTATTATTAAGAACGGTTTATTTATAGACACGCTACAAAAGCAAATGATAATATATCGTTTCAGTTTCGACGCTAAGGCGCAAACGTTCATTACTTTACTACAGAACTTCTGTGATTATTTTAGACTTTAATCTCATGAGGTCTTCGCTTCTTTACATCTATACTAGCTGTTCGCGTGCGGCTTCATCCGCATAAAATTATAAATTTATTGAATGCATTTGTCAAATACTCAATTGCAAATGTCAAAATACCAATTACCTTATGGCCATCTTGCTTCCTTGATGTTGCCACCAACTTATGGTCTCTTTCCCACATTAGGGTTTTTATCCAAAATATTTACCCCCTAAGTTTAATGGCGTGAAAATATATAGCCTAAAGCGTGACGTAAGTGTAGGGCTTTTTATTAAAGAAAGAATCTTTCAAAAACATGCTGTAATTGCTGAGATCCTACGTAACTAAGTATAGATTACGAATTTTGATTCTATACTGGTTCTAGAAGTACAAAGAAACAATCGAAACGAACATAACAATGTAGATACAAAAATAATAGTCGTTATTCGTTCAATAGATTTGGCTTCAATGTCACGAGTTTGTCTTAGAAGCTAGACCTTACTACGTCATCTGTCATGTGATTTATAATCCACACAATCAGTATAATATAATTACTCTAAAATTAACAAAAGGGTAAAGAATAAATGAACAGAAGAAATTATAGACAGACAAGTTAACAGAAGCAGTAAGTCTAAGTCAAACTAAATCAACAGAAAACAGCGTCTTTCTCTGGTTTCACCATATTTCGTTATCAAACTTAAAAGCGACTTAACAGAAAATTCCAGTCACCAAGACGAGAATGCTTTAAGGATATACCAGGGGCTCATAAATTGCAAGTACAAAGCTAAGCACATGTTCGCAACCGAGAGAGATGTCCAATAAAGTTCTTAGGGCAATATACCGTTGGGTGTATAAAAAGCATTGCGTATGACTTGCGAGCGACTGAGGCGGTGTTATCGTGTTTACATGACACTTATCAGCCGCCATACTGTGCGACGAGCTAACCGGCTTTGTCCGGGCCGCGACCATTGCTAGCAAAGTTGTATGATACTACATCAAAGTTACAAATTACTAGCTGTTGCTTGCGACTTCGCACGCATGAAATTAAAAATGTAGCCTATGTTAATCTCAGATAAAACCTGTCTAATAGTGAAAGAACTTTTAAAATCGGGTCAGTACTTTTTAAGTTATTTCAATACAAATAAAAATACAAATCTTTCATATTACATACTCTACGTAAACTGGATTACACCAGAAATGTCATATACCAAAAAAATAAATAATAACTATAATTCTGTTTTATCGTATTTCGTATATTAACGTGGTTTTAAAAACGTACGTAGCCGTTCTCTCTCCATACACGTCGTCATCACAGCAATCAAGGCCCGCGTAAGGCCGCGCGAGTACCAGGCTAGCAGAACGGTGAAAGGGATCGTACGACCGCCACCTCCGAGCTGAGGACGCGTGCGAACAAGCCGACCGCTCCGACGCGCACACTATTGTTCTTTGCGATTTAAAACCGGCAAATATATAAAACTCTTATCACGTTACGTTTTAAAGACAGATAAATAATAAATACATTTAAATTTATTTTTAATTTAGATTTATTTCATAGTTCACTATTGATTTTATTTAATTTTTGCTTCGAATTTTTGTAAAACTTACAGCCAAAATGCGGCCAACACTTGCTTATCTTTTGGTTGAATAGAGATGATCTCACGGCCGTAAAAAATACAATGTGTAAAATTTAATGTAATTGCACACAAACAAGAGTACGCACACATACACACCTTTTTGATGTGTTACTATACGTTACTGCGTATTCAGAGACAAAACAAAAATCGTCCAGTCCTATTTAAATTTGTAGTTGTTACTAGCTATTTGTAAACACTAAAAAGAATGATAATGCTTACTTAATTTATATAAAACTAGGTTTCGCTCGCGACTCCGTCCGTGTAGGATTTAAGAAACGAAGTAGCCTATGTGTTCTTCCAGACTATCCTCTACATCCACGGCAAATTTCATCGAGATCCGTTCAGAAGTTTAGGCTACAAACTCTAAAAAATATCCATCTATACTTTCGCATTTATAATATTAGTAAGATCAGTAAGATTTTTGCATTATTGATTGGTTTTTGGCATAACAAAAGTTTTCATTTCAAATTCGTGTACGCCTTTCCAATTGCATGCCTACAACAACGCGTGGTGTCCAATTATTTATTTTTATTTGGAGATTGAGATTTTTGTAGTGTCAAAGACTTGGGAATAAGAAAATTATTCGTCTGCTGTTACAATCATATCGCCATCTCAGTTTTTCTAAGAAAAATAAAAGAGATATATACATTGTCCTAGTGATTCGGCAGAAAATGGTAACATGTACAATGACCGCTATAGACTTTGTATTCAAGTTGAAATAAACATGTATTTTTTACAAATCTTGTCCACCGCGTTTACACTAGGGCTGTCAACTTTTAAACTGAAAAGTCGTCTAAATAAGTAGACAACCTATTTCCTTATAGTCGATTTAACGGATAGCAAAAAAATTTTCTATCGCTTCATATAAACCAATTTTATCCGGATTTAATCTATGACAAATCTGAAACGTTGACAGCCCTAGTTCACATAGGTTCAACCGGACTTGACTTGCTAATATCTAGGAGGAAACGATTTGAAATACTAACATACGTATATTTCTTATTCTTGCCTATGCATTAGTCCGTGTACCGTTACAATGTTTAAATTCCTAGTGTCGATGTCTTTGATCGAATTTGAATTTTGACAAAGGTTTACGCCCGCTTGTTTTGCGGACGATACTTCGGGTACGAGGCACGTGTGAGGTGTGACATATAATTATATACAAATGACCTTTAACAGTTAAAGTCACGCTTATGTAACTTGGAACACTTTTTAGATTAAACTAGCTTTCCCCCGCGACTCCGCGCGGAATTAAAAAAAAACAAAAGTGGGTAGCTTGTGTTCTTCCAGACTATCCCCTACATCTTTACCAAATTTCAACGAAATCCGTTCAGACGTTTAGGCTACAAACTCTAACAAACATCCATCTATACTTTCGCATTTATAATATTAGTATGAAGTATGATTTAGAAATATCCGCCAAAATGGCGAAGCGACGGCTGTGGACGAGATAATTTCCCTGCAAATGGATCAACGCTGATTTTCGCGACTCTACATTCATAAAATATATCACAAATCTTGTATTCTTCATACTACAAAACACAAGAATAACAATACCAAGTTGGTAGACAAGATAGTCGATGTCTAATATCAAGAAAGTAGCTATAAACGCGACATTCCACCTGTTAATGTCTAGTATGCAATCGTGAGGGTTTTACGTCATAAAAGCCAAAATGGAAGTCTAGGCACTAAATGGAAGTCTGCGTTCCTATTTTTCTTTTGTTTCGTCGCATGTTCTTTTGTTGGTAAATGCAAGCCTGTATTATCCTTTAAGCTTGTAGTACACAGACGCAAAAGCGTATAAACCGTTACGAAGCAAACTATACTATTCTGAAACAAAAACGAAGCAAAAACACTGCAAAAACACGGTTTCCGTTTGCTAAAGAGTTTTCCTACTAAGAATCGCCAAATAAAAATCGCATAATAAATGTAGCTTGGCTTTCGGTTCGCTTTTGCTGTAGTATGCTACAAGCTTTAGTGTTTCGTAGACCCAAATGAGACGATCTTTTGACTGCAAAAAATTACATGTCTCGACATCGCGTCGCCATTTTTTTCATAATTAAGGATTTAACAACCGTAACTTGTTTTTAATTGTAGTTATCATAACAAGGTAGTAATCGTTAAAAACCTTATGCCTACATGAAATCTGTTCAAAATATCAATTACAATAAGTATATTAAAGTTCCTACTGTGCATTTTACTTAGTGCATTAAACTTTTATCGTAATATATACTCATATTGCAATCTAATTCAAGTTTCAGTCGTCTTCAAAATAAGTCAAAACAATATATAAACAAGTAAATAAGAACCTGGCAAAGATGGAGTATATTCTCGAATCTCTTATCCTGTTGTTGAGTTGTTTGTTGTTTATGTAACGTAGTGTAGGTATATTCCAAGGAAAAGATACGTGGCGGCCGGCGACCATTTAGCGAGCCTATCTGCTTTGATAGTGAGCTGTGCTGAGCGCACGATGAAAACATCGGCTAAGGACCGCCGCTCCGCCGCCGCCGAGCTCTCGCACGTTACGCAACTGCGCCTTGTGCCAGATTAAACTTATTTTTTTTCAAATCTATAAGTACTAAAGTACTTGATGTGTTTATGAATGCATCGAGCGGCGCATGCGATGCGTGTGCACATCACGTCTGCCCCGCCCCCCGCCGCGCCGCGCCCCTCCGCCCGACACACGCGTCGATCAGCTGACCGGACTCGCCGCCGCGGCCGCGCTTCGCCACCTAACAATGCGTCACGCAAACCGCGAAATTGAATTTTAGCTCGAGCCACTTCACAATGTACGCTACACTAATCATCGTAGTCGACGTCGGAAAACACGCAGGCTAGGTGAAATAACCGAGCGGCAGCGCCCACCTACACGCGACGCGGCGCCTGTGTGCGAGTGCGGCGTGCGTACGTGCAACCCAGTCCAACGACGTAAATTCAACACACTGGGATATTGCCTACCATATATGATAAACGACATGGGCACGTTGAACCCTTGAACCGCTACGACAGAACGACGCACAAAACTGAGAAACTAGATTGCAAAAATTTTAGAAGCGTAGTTTTATTACGTTTGACCCGGCGAATTCGAACGGCAGTGACGTTCCAGCGAGATTTTCGTTCGTGGGCCGATGGAGCTCACAGATTTCGACTAAGCGGCGGTCGATCGACCTTTGGTACCACAGGTCGTTCCGCTGCGAAAGCCAGGAGGTGCAGATGAACGTTCACTTGCAGCGATCGGCGAATATCGGGCTTCCTTTGTTTACGTGGGGCGGGGCGGGCAGCGAGTGCGTGGCGTTCAAGGTCAAGAGCGGCGGGCGCGAGGCGAGTGCTGCGGCGCGGCGACGGGCGCGGGCGGGCCTCCGGCGGCGTGGTGGACTTACCGGCCTGGAGGCGGCGCTCCTGCAGCTCGATGAAGCGCGCCGCCTCGAGCAGCGTGTCGAGGCGGCTCATGTCTGCTACGGCACGGCCGCGCGCGGTACGAGCGCGCCCGCTGTCACGCCGCGACTGGCCACGCGCGCCGCGCGCCGCTCACGTGGCCGCCGGCCCGCTCGCCCAATCGCAGCGCGGCGCTCTCGTCACGTGACCGCCGCCGCGCGCCAACCGCGCACAGCCCCGCCGCGATCGATGCCGCTGCAGCGACCCTATGCACGCCGCTAGGCCTGCACCTTGTTTGCTCGATCAGCTGATTAACTCACAGCTCACTTTCATCAAGGCACAATGATTACTTCATTGTACTGTTTATTTATATTAATGGAACGAATCGAGGTCCTATATACGAATAAAACTTATAATTGAATTTAAAAAAATCAGCTCAATATAAATACTGTGAATTGATACGAATCTTTGTATTAAAATCTTTGTATTTCGATTGGGACAGGTAGAAAAATATATATTCATTTGCATTTTCATATTAAAAACAAATTCTTCTATCTCTTTAATTGTATAAATTTTATTTTTCAACCATAAAAGAACTGATAAGCTGTGCTCACTCACAACTCAATGTGTCGTGTCCAGTCTATGATTTCGCGCACATCTCTACACGAGCTATCGTTGTTTATCCAGCTATATGTCCGTCCCGCTCGCACGCCGCTCGGCGGTCGGCGACATCGCTCGCCTACTTTTGTGCGGGCGCGAGCACGTGCGACGCCACAGCCGACTTTCACTTCACCGGTTGCTTTGCGCGCCGAATAACAACTTGACTTTACAATTTCACCTTAAATTTAGCAAGAATTGGGATCTCAACAATACATTAACATTTAAATATTGAATAAGAAATATTGTTTTGATAATGATAATTATTCCTATTTGCTAGTCAGGAAATATTAGATAAAATTATGTATCTAAACCTAACTGTTTATTGCCTACTTTTTTTAAGTTAACAATTTCTCGTGAATTTGTGTAGTGATGGGGGAGATCCTACAATTTAAGAATTAAAACTCAAATGTTTCTACTTATTTTATTGATTTCAAAGAACCTTTTAAAATCCACACGTCCTTTCTGTTTACTTTTTTATTTAGTAATGTATACCACATATATATCAGTCATTTTTTGTAGGGTAATGGTCACTTAATGACAAACCGCTTGTTTGTCCGTCTATTATTAAATAAGGTTATTTATAAATGAAAGGAAAAACAAAAACAACATTTGGGAAGTTAGAGATTATATTTCAAGGTAAAACAATTTGCACCAGAATTTAATGCAAAAAAAATGATAATTTAGGGGAATTTCACTACACAAATATTATTATATTATTGAGACATACCAAAAAAACATACAGACGAATTGAGTACCTCCTTCTTTTGGGAAGTCGGTCAAAAATATATAGTTTTACATAACATCTGTTGTTTTAACATTTATAGGCGATTTTCAGTAGTTTTTAATTTATCGTGAAATGCACCTTTTTAGGGTAGGCAGCAAACATGAATAAAATTAGTTATTTTCATATTAATTTTACTACAAACGATATAAATGTCAGTATACTATATTTAATACTGAATCTAATCTAATTATACACAAAATATATATCACGGTATTGCTTTACTTTTTACTTATTTTTTAACTTAGACACAAACAAAATAACATAAATATGAGAATTAAACCCACATATTTACTGTTTTATTCTCAATTTTAATTCAGTTTTCACTCAAGAATAGATAAAATATTCAGATAAATTACGTGTTGTAAATTTTAACTGTCATTTGAAATTCAGATATTTTGATTAGATATTTAACCGAACAATTCTACAGTTCAGTTAAAACTGACCGAACAGTTACATATTTTTAAATGATCTATGCATAGGATTACAAATATAGTTCCCGTATATCAACAGTTTTTTTTAATACATGTAAATGGCAAAATTGTTGGTTACGACTATTTACGTAGGAAGCGGATATTATTTTAATATTTTATTGTATATGACATAATAAAACAGTTTTTGGTATATAAAATAAATGGGTTGTTTATACAATTTGTTTTTTTTTTTAATTATACTAAATTTTGGATAATAAAATCAGGAGTTTATTGCCGAAATATTAACATTTTGATATTTGAAGCTTGTCTTTCTTTCGGCAAAATATTATAATAATTAAAATATTCACACATGTTTGTCAAAAACTTACTAAGGGTCAAAGTTAGGTATAAATATTATCTAGGTCTAATAATCTTGCACCTATGCTTAGTTAGTACAAAATTGGCTGTCGTTTAGTCTGGTTTTACAATATTTTAAATTCCAACTATCTGATTACAAACTCCATACAAAAATGTATAAATTCTAGTATATCGAGTACATTTTTTTAATTGAAACTAGGATTATGTATCTAACATTTAAAGGCGGTTTTGAATATTTAATTTTTTACAAAAATAATCTCTATATCGCTCAGATCAAGGAACAAATTTAAATTACCGAATTACTAGAGCAAACAAAACCGTCTTTAATGCTACATTAACTAAATGTGTAACTTAAATATTGAGAAAACAAGTAACAACTTAACTACAATCAACATTTATTTGATCAAACGAATTTAACTATTTCTTACGTCTTATTGCCATCAGATTTGTACCGACATCAAGTCAAACGTGACGATTATTGCTATCTCTGTCGTTTCCATAGAGAATGAGAGGGATGGCAATATTGTCGACTAGTTTACGTTTTATCAACGTAACGCCACTGCAACGGCGATGTACATACAGTAAATACGTACTTTTGTATATAAATGGTAATTAAATTACTAGGGTACTAGAGGTGTCGACGTTTCTACACTAACCTACATCACACTTCAAGGACGTGAGCAGCGCGCTGCAGCTAGACTTCTTCAGTGGCGATGCTACCCTGGTACACGTTCACTCCTGTAAAAGGACATCATATAAACTTAATATATAAAAAAAATAATAAAAATGGAAATCCGCTCCTTATTTATAAAAAACAAGGATTATAGTTACTTTAAATAAATTATTATAACTAAACTGTGCATATATCTGTAAGCAAGATGAAAGTGTAGATACAGGATGTGTATGCATATACTACAAATTTGTTAGAGTGATTTCAAATATTCTAACACACACACAATAACTTGATTTCTCAACTACAAGTTATAAAACATTTCTTAGAAATGTTGTTGACCTTTGAATACTTTTCATATTCCATTGGCTGTTTCTTGAAATTTCTGTAATTTAATTTGTAAACTTAATTATTGATGAAAAAAATAAAATAAATAAATCACAATTAAACAAAACTTTAAACAAAAATGTCATTCAAGCTTAAAAAAATCTTAGGTTCAAATTAATAAACTAACCAAAGGATCAGGAGAACAGAGTATAAAGGAAGTGCATCCAGAAGCAGCAGCGCGACGGTTATCGGCTCAGGTTGCTGACGTACAGGCTCTTCAGCTCCGTCTTGGGCATGTTCTCGAACAGCGCCGCTCGGTTCTGGCCCTCGCCCTTCTTCACCCAGTGGCCGTACACTCGGAATGCGCAACCATCGATAACCTAAAATTAATTTACACGTAAGAAAAGTAATTTCTACTGTTTTTTGATTGTTCCATTTATGACCTAGGAATACTAGGCCATGCAGGATTTCCTCACCTTCCTCAACGCTCGCATGGTGTATGGATCACGGAGAGCATCGACCAGGGCTACAGCGCGTGCGGATGTATGGGGCAGACGACGCAAACGTACGGCAGCGCGCACCACAACGAACGCAAGCCGTATCTTAGCACGCGCATTGAAACCTCCCGACTTTATTGCCTACATACATTAAATAACATCAGCAAATTGTAAGATTTAGACGTAACTGTTAGTTTCCACTGTCGAAACACTTGTATAAATCATATTAGTATCTCAATTTCGTCAAAGTGAATGAAAGAGATGACAATATTTTTTATACTAGTGTTCTACAACGGAAGCTAGTGAATGTGTTTTTTCATGCATCATGCAACTACAAACAAGCTACAAGGTGGACATGAATATAAAGTAGTCAACAAAATAAAGCGTGTGTCGTGTAAAATGTCAGTCTTCATTCTTCGTGTAACTATTTCTGCCAGCCCGCTGAATATGAATTGAGTGTTCGTGTTATTTTGTCTTAAGTTTACCGAATGTTAAATTGGATAAGGAAAATATGTCAACAACATAGTTAAGTATTGCAATTATTTACCCAATTTCTATGAAAGTAAGTTTTAGTAGGAATACTTAATAATAAAGGTTTTGTATGACGTGCAACTTGTGTGAAAGTGTGTGTAATTTTCTTGTTAAAGTGTTAGGTTTATTTAAAACGGTTATCTGGTGCCTGTAGGCATTACCATAGACAATTGCTCAATCCTGGACATCCTTCGGCTGGTTCCGGACAGCGATTTCTTGAGCGGCGTCATGTCCTGGTCCCACAACTACCAGGAGCGAAGCACATTGTAGGAGTTTTATATTAACATTCCAGCAAAAGAATTAAAAAGAACCGACGGAAGACATGCCTTATCAAAGAAAAATGCATCTTAATAAGAATTCATTCCATTGGTTCATTTGTGTATTTAAAAAAGTGCGTAAAATTTACACTACCCCAGAAAGTACGTCGATTTATTAGAATTATTTAGAAAATCAAATTTAATTGACATTAAATAACAACACCGATTGGGATAACATAAACTAAAGAGAAATAAGTCACAATAAGCTTTGCGGTGCTCCATACACGGACTGTGCATGTCTCAAATTGTAAAAGCATTAAAAACTTAAATATCAAAATACAGTTTTTTAAGCAAAGCGTCGTAAAACTACCGTAAACAATAAAATATTTGGTGATGCTATGAAGATAATATAAAATGGATGCATGCGAAGAATTTACATTGTCAGTTAAAATACTATGTTTTAATCAATTTTATTGTATCTCTTGTTTATTTACTTATTCAATACTCCTGCATTTCGTAGTATTCTTAAATAATTATGTTTTTGTTAAACAAAATCTTTGTTATTGTTACTAGGAGACTATAAATACCAGGAGCACTCACCACTGTATTAAAGAATGGATGCATCAAAGATTCATGGACGTCGATACGTTCGCTCGGTTCCACTACCAGGAGCCTTCTAATTAGATCTTTTGGGTCCTCTGTAAAGTTAAAACGAAATAAGATTAAATAAAAGGGCAAAACATTGAGAAACATTAATATAAAGACTGGACTAAGCTGTATTTTAAATGTAAAATAACTCACCTGATATATCCGCCCATTCAGGACTGGTGAAAGAATATCGTCCCTCCATAATATTTCTCAGCATAACCATTTGCTTTCTATGCCAAAATGGAGGGCAACCTACCAATCTGAAATAAATACATTATTTTTACAAATTAATTATACAGTAACTTGTTGAAATAATAAAAAACACCTTATTTATAAATGACTAGCTGTTGCTCGCGACATTGTCCGTGTGAAATTTAAAATTAGAAAAGAATAACAGCCTATGTTTTCACTGATAAATTAGATAGGCTAATAGTGACAGAATTTCTGAAATCGCCACGAGTAGTTTTTGAGATATTCCAATACATACAAAAATTCAAATCTTTCCTCTTTATAATATTAGTATAGAAGTAAAAATTTAAACTTACAAAGTAAACATGATGACGCCACACGCCCAGCTGTAATAAAAATCGGAATAATATAAACAGAGATCTTAATACATTTGTAGTTTATAGAATGATATTTATAGAATTACTAGCTTGCGCTCGCGGACGGAGTCGCTAAGCCAAGCCAAGCTAAAGCCAAGCTAGTAATGTGAAAAAAAAAGAAAAGTGAGTAGCCTATGTGTTCTTTCAGACTATCCTCTGCATATATGCCAAATTTCATCGAAATCCCTTCAACCGTATAGGCTACAAACTCTACCAAACATCCATCCATCCATCCATCTAAACTTTCGCATTTATAATATTAGTATGAAGTAGGATATGATTAGGTTCTAGTAATACTCACATATCGACTTCTTTCCCGTAACCTGGCGCGTCCTCAAACATATTGGCCTTTAACGTTTCCGGAGCCAGGTAGCCAGGGGTACCGCACAGTTCTGGAATAAATTATTATTATTTTTGTACTAAAAGCTAGAAAAAAACAGCGATTTAGAAATATCGGGATATAACCATTATTTATGGACACCTGCAAAATCTGCAGAACATAAATTGTCTGTCTACTTTTGTAGAAAATGTATGAAAATTATTGTAAATATTTGGTCGATAATTCGGAGAAATTAAATAAAACAGATTTTGTGCCAAGAGGGATGCGTTTACTCCGTCAGTTACAGATTTTGAATGGTAATTAATAAAAATCATGTTCCGAGACGGTAATGCGAAATTAAGCCGTTGCTGTGAAAAATATGGCAGGCGCTCGCGAACAATTATTTCCCCTTCCCTTCGATCACTTATTAAAATCACTTCCCTACTACATCCTTTCCAACAAAAATGGAAATCGGAAGAGGACGAGACAAATTAAAGGTGCTTTGGGCCCCCTTAGAGATTCCTGGATTTGCAAATAAGTACCAGGGAGACATGAAATGTAGGTTATCGTCTACAAACTGGAAGTAACACGAGCTGTATCGTGCGGCAAGCAGCGAAGCATGCTTCCTTGCAATTACATGTCCTTCACCATTGTTATTAAAACAAGCGAATTCAGATCTAAGGAATTTATCCTCATTACATAGCAATTAAAAAAAGAGATAGATAAAATACAAATTTGTATTGTAATGTCAAAATCTCACCGAATAATTTCTCTCCATCGTTGAGCACCTTAGCAAAACCAAAGTCTGTAATTTTGACATTAAGCTGGTCATCCAATAGAATATTTTCCGGCTTGAGATCCCGATGCACTATGTTCTTGCTGTGCACATGACGAACACCTTCCAACACCTGCCTGTAAAATAATCAAACTCTATATAAGTATGTACTAGGGCATGATAAATTATGAAGGTTTAGACCCTAACTGGTCTACGAGAGATCTCCAAGGAGAGTATGATGGCGAGAAGAGGGTTTAGAAATACAAGACAGATCAGGCAATAATTTAACTTATACTAAAATAATGTTTTGTTTTTTATTTACACTTTGTTTCAAGAAATATTTTAAACAAAATCAGATTTATCCACACATTTAGTATATAATTTTAAATTATGTACTTATTTTTATAAAAAAATTAAAACTGTGTATTATACATACAAAACAATATTTAAAATAGTTACCCAAATTTGTTCACAATCGCTCTGACATGTTTTTCACAGACACTCATTTCCATAATTAAAAATAACCCACTTTTATATTTAAATTTTTCATTTAATTTAACTACCAGGAGCTCATAACAGACCAGAAGTTAAAGAAAGACTAAAGCAGCAGTGCGAAGAAATAACCGCCAAATACAATCTTATACACACACGTCTACGTGCTCTGACGTAAGTAAGCACTAAACTTAAATGAAGTTATCTTCATTATTACGCACAGTTAGATTGGAGGGTCAATGAATGCTCTAGGACAGTCTACAAACAATCCAAAGTCTATTATCAAAAATAAAACGCATTTTTAATTAAAAAAAAAGCCTATGTTCTTCAGTGCAAATATCACTTGTCCATTAATAAAATTAATTATGGGTGCCCTATACAAATGGGTGAAACCTAAAATTTTTTTCTTGTACACTAACTAACACTAGTCATAACATCTATATAAAAAGTCCTATATATTTATCTAACAAGCTCTCCAATCAAACTAATATAAATGCGAATCTTTGTATGGATGGATGTTTTTATAATCTATCTCCAAATTGACTTAACTAATCAAATTGGATAAATAAAAACACATTGGCTATCTATACATTTTTACAAACGCGGAGACGAAATCGTGGGCTTACGCTCATCTTCTTATGTCATGTTAGAAAACTTAAAGGTTAAAATAGTTACCTTTTAATTAGCGACATTAACACAATTCTGTACATAGACAATGACCTAATTATGCTTAGAAACTACTTTATCAGTACTCAAAGAGAAAGAATTGTTGTTTAAAATTAAAAATAGACGTGTGTCAAACTGCCCTGAGCCGGTTCAAGGTTCACGTCATAGATTTGAATTGTTGATCTTGTTGAGTGCAAAATACAACCTCTTTGGCTGACAAGCAGTATGAATACAGCCAAAGAGGTTGCATACTGGCCACCAAGGCAATAATTGTTTGTAAAAGAAAATATATAAAAGAAGAAGTCAAGATGTGATCGACATAGTTTAGAGTTTTAAGTTTTGTATATTTTTTGTGTAAATAAGTTAATAAAGATATGTTTGTTTTATAATAAGTATTTTGTATTTTTGGCTGCCGCGCTGTCGGTAACAAGTTAAACAACCAAAACGAGCTAACTTGTGGGCCGATAAACTGATTTGCTTTATGCATATGAACATTAAACTGATCTGCAGGGCTTCAATTTTAATTAAGTTACTGATGATTAGAAATAACAGAGTTTTAGTACAGAGGATTTAAAAACATTTTACTAATATAAATGCAAAAATATCGGTGTATGTTAGAGTTTGTGGCTTAAACTGCTGAATGAATCTCGATGAAATTAGGCATAGATGTATTCCTAATCTGGAAAACACGCTTAGGGTACTTGCTTTTGTTTTTTTTAATCTTTTTTGTTACTCATAAAATCGATACCGTATAGGAACTATACTTGTTCTTTGTACCAACTTGTTTTTCTTGGAAACGCGCCCTTGACTTTTCTTATCTTAACAGACTAGATAAATCAATATTGTGTGTCTAATATTTTTTTATATAAAATCACGTTTCGCGATAAGTAATCGATATATATCATAGAACAATAGACATATGATCCTAAAAGTATAGCGATGTCATTCAGTGTAACATAGAACTAGTTGACAGGTTTGTATGAAAACTGCAACAGGCAAGGAAAGACGATACGGGGATTCCCAATGGTGAATAATATTAAGTTTTACTTAAAAATAATGATTATTAAATTGAGAATAAAAATGATTTTTTACTGATTTACTGCTCAAATGTTATTCACACGTTTTTACTAGTCATTCTCAACTCAGGGGAGACAAAATGCTTCAAATACCAAAATTAAGCTATTTTTACGGCCCTTTTTCACTATACCTACTTTGGCTAGTTGGGCTATCATTTGTAATGCAGACTTTTTTATATCATAAGGTGGCAAACGAGCGAGCGGTCAATTGAATCCGCATAAATGGCAAAGTGACCACTGCATTGACATTCGCAATAGCGGATGCGTTGCCTACTCTAAATCGACGGAGGAGGAAACGCACATAAAGAGGATATTTTCCCTTCCTATGCGTTCCCACGCTCCCTTCTCATCCTTTTTCTTAAAAGAAAAAGGGCGGGAAGAGGGACTAAAGTTGGGTTGACACCATACTCTTCAAAACGCGGAATTGCTCCTTCTTCACGCCTGTCTTCTATGTGATCGTAGTTGCACCGGGCGAGCAAACCCATTTTTGCAAAGATGTTAAAGCGGGCTCTAACCCTGTAAGACTTATCCCAGTGGAAATAGTCTTTTTAGAATCTTGTAAACTTACAAATAGTTTTCATTCTGTGTTGAATAACGTAATAATTGACCTTAACACGGGACAGAGATTTGACGTCAGAAAGCTTATCAATTGTTATCATTTAGCGGACAAGGAAACATTAGATAAAATTCATGACTCAACACATTCAGTTTAGTTTAGTTTTGAGTTTATAATTATTTAATCAAGATAATAAATATTAACAGTTTACAAAATAAATACGTTAATAATTTTTGTACTTCAAGTATATGATAACATCTATACCCGGATTATAAACAAATTATTAAAAATGCAGCTTATTTACTACTAGATTTCGGCCGCGACCAGAATTTATAAAAAAAAAACAAAAGTAAGTAGCCTATGTGAACACATAAGCTACTTACTTTTGATTTTTTTGGGAGAACTCTGGGAGAACTCCCAGACTATCATTTAAATTTATGCTAGCTACTACTAGCTTTCGCCCACGACTACATCCGCGAGGATTTATAAAACAATAAAAGTGAGTAGCATATGTGTTCTCCCAGACTATCCTCTACATCTATACCAAATCTCATTGTAATACGTTTAGCCGTTTAAGCTACATACTCTAACAAATATCTATCCAACTAAACTTTCGCATTTATAATATTAGTAAGATTGGACTTATTACGAGAAAATAATATTAAGTATTCAGTATTTATATAAATTAAATTAAAATTAGATGCATGTAAGTGTGAGCACTCGTGAGGTGATCTGCAGATCATCAATTTTAGTAGTTACCATCACTAGTGAAAACAAAATCACAGATTATTCAGATTTCAAGTAAAGTTTTCTTCAAAAAAAAGATATTAAATAATTAATTTTAATGACATTTATATCATTTGAACCCTAACAAATAAAAAATGGCTTCACTACGCCTTTATATTATTTTATAAAAAAAATTACATTGCAACAAAGATGGAATACTTAAGTTTATTATGCCATCATAACATTAATTTCAAAATAATAAATAATTTAATAATTTACTGTAATTGATGTATTCTACAATCCTACGACGCAAATGCATAAATGTTTTCTGCTATGGCATTTTATCACATTCATAATGCACACAATTTATATCATTAAAAAATACCATATTATATAACATACTGTGAAAACATCTACAAAGTATGTGTAAAATTTGATTCTCCATTAAACTAATGATGTAAACCATATCAGAATTCCTAATCAGCGAGTACACTTAAATAAAAAAGGTAAGCCAATTTATTTTTACACATTATAATCTATCTATATTATATCTATATTATAATAAAGAGTAAACACACACTTCTTTGTTCCCTAAGATGTCAGCAATTACAGCATATTTATTTTTTTAATAAAAAGCCCTACATTTGCGTCACGCTTTAGACTATATATTTTAACGCCATTAAACTTAGGGGGTGAATATTTTGAATAAAACCCCTAATGCGGGAAAGATGTTTGTTAGAGTTTGTAGCCTAAACAGCTGAATGGATTTCGATGAAATTTGGCATAGATATAGAGGATAGTCTGAAGGAACATATAGGTTACCCAGTTTGTTTTTTTTTAATTCAACGCGGGCGGAGTCGCGGGCTAAAGCTAGTATGAAATAAAGTGTAGTTGCAATTACCTCATGATATATCTAGTCTTCTTCTCTGAGAGTGTCACCACAGACGTCAGATAATCAAACAGCTCTCCGTTCTTGCATAGCTCGAAGACAAGGAAGATGAACGTCTCAGATTCAAACACATCTTGTAATTCAACTGTAAACAATATAAACAACTTCAATAGATTAACTTAAAAACCTGGACATTGACAAGAGGAACCAACCTCCATCTCATAAATCGAAAAAAAAAAAGATAAACTTCTTTGAAACGCCTATAATCCCTGTAGATAAAACAAAATGAAGTTGTTAGTTTTCTAACATTGAACCATATATCAATAACCAACTATTATGGGATTTAAAAATGACTACTGTCCCTCTAGATCTAACCTAAGCCGTTGTATGAATGAGATGGGTGAATCAGGACCGTCCTATCTGGTTCATGGTCTCTGTCTACCCCTCTGGGTTATGGATGTGAGTTACATTGTATTATTCAAGTATTAATAACAAAAATGGTCTCAATATCAAATAGGCCAAGGTCTATACTCCTCTATTTATGTCCAATAGTTTGCATAACCTAGTTATTACACTATGTATCTTGTTTTCGTAAACCAAGTACATGTGTTTGCTTACTAAATATTCTATGTCCATTCTTGTTATTTTTCCTCATTCATTTTTGGTCCGTACTAAATTATACTTGATTTTTGTAACAATTTCTTGAGTTTTCTTCAATGTATAAATTTTATATTGATTATGGTACATGAAAAACTTAAAAATTACATAAAAATTTAGTTCTTAAAACATAAACTCCTAGCAGAATACAATATTGCTTGTAATCATCATCTGCATGGCCTTATCTCACTTGCAGGGTCGGCACATAACATTTTATAAACCCCAATATGTTTTATAATTACAGACAGATGCCAACCCTGTTTGGGAGTAATTAAAAACCAAAACAATTATAATACATCACAAATAATCTAAACATACAATGTTCCTAAAATCGATAAACAACTCACTCACTAATGTATGGATGTCCAGCGACCATTCTAAGGATTTGAATCTCTTGTCGAGTAGCATCTCTCATTATGTGAGTGTCAACACCATCTTGTGACTCCTGACTGAGATCTATTATCTTAGCAGCAAACTCATGGCCAGTTTCCTTTTCTATGCATCTTCTCACAGTGGAACTTATACCTCTGTAATAAGTAACCTATATAATTTCTGAATTTGGAGATTTGAATATGTTAACATCTATTTATAAGTACAGCGTAAAATACTAATGAATAAGAAATATTAAAAACCAAAATCATTACAGAAAAGAAATAATCGATGTCTTAGTTGACAATGTCAACTTCGGACAAAAAAACATTTTTTCAAAAGAATATCTCTAAATTCATCGTGGTATTTTACAAATAAGGGTGTTAATTGGACACAATAAAATCAATTACGATTAGTTCAGTTAAAAATATTATTCAACATACCTTCCTATGATTTCCTTCGGTTCGTATTTCGCATAAAATTCTTTCGCAGCATCTTTATCTGGCAAATTGTCATCGTCTTCTTCCTTCGCCATATTAATAATATCCGCAGTTATATTTTCGGGTAACTAACCAAGTAGCGATCAGCCAAATCAATTCACAATGACGAAAGGTTATTTAGACTGCATGATGACAGAAGTCATACTGAAAGAACATTCAGAAAGTAATCGGTTTTAAAATGTAAAGTTTTACAGTGATCGAGAAACAATAGTTTTAAACACGTTTCTTGGATCTAATCCAATTTTTCTTTAAATAAAAACAAATAGTGAAGGCTACACCACAACGTTATTAGATTAATCAGATAAAAAGGATAAATAGCAGTTACGAGTTCTGTAGATTTTTTGTTTCATTGGGAGGGAGGGGAATAAATGAATAAATGTCAAAGTAATGTTTCATTAGCAAAAGCACCATCTTTTGTGTAAGAGATACAACAGAAAGACGTAAGTTTTATATTGTCTATGTCTGAATAAATAGAAAAACCGCATCTTCGATTTTAAGAAACTGAAAATGAAAATCTGACTGATTTTTAATAGAAGCTATTTTGTTTTATTTCCTTTACTTTGAAATTAGTTGTTTAGGAAGGAAGAGGTATAAATGAAAGTCATTGCCGTAGGGTACTTCGAATTTTGCGCGCGAAAAATAAATTCAGCCTAATTTAATAATTTACATCAATAACACACATGGAATCTTAATAGAACAGTTTAGAATTTAAATCAAATCTCATTATTTATTCATGTTTATTAAACTTATTTAAATTACTTTACAAAAATCCGTGATTGTTTCCATACGTCAACAGCTGATTTTGTCTATGGTTTTATTACATAGCATTTTTCTCGCTTCTTTGCTTTAGTATTGTATCTTCCGTTTCATTTATGTTGTTATGTGGTATGTTTTCTCTTGTTGTTCTCTCCGATTGTGTTGAATTCTATAACGATAAGAAAATTATGTCCAAGCTTTATCCGTGATTAGTTATAGTTGTTTCTGTTACATATTATTGGATTACAACGTTTTAGAAAAATTTGGAGCTTCTATAAACAGGTAAGAATAAATTACGCATTGAAATAAGATCTTACAAAGTGACAGTTTTAGTGGGTACATCTTATTCTTATCACCTTGAATTTAAAGAAAACAATATTTTTCGAATAAATGCAATGATTTATCCTTAATTATACATCTCCACTTAATTACTATTTAATTCTACTGACTACAGATTCCTAAATATTATGTTTAATCAAACAATTTTAAAACTGTAAAGTTGAAAAAACAATAAAGTGGTGGGATTGAGGAAGAAAAAGGTCGTGTATTATATTATACAAGTTACTTATTGCTTGTATTTATAAATCTAAAGTACTAGTACCCAAAAGTATGAAATTCCTAATTCTATTTTTATAAATATAAAAAAACATGTTGCATAAATATTGTATCCAATATTGCATAGATACAATCAGTCTAGTATTTATAAAAAGAAAGCTACAACTAGTCATATCGTCTTACAACTTTTAATTTCCAAATTACCACTTTTTTTAATCTACCTTACAAGAAATTACTTTTCAAAAATATCTTTGTATCCTCTTTTTCTAAGAGATCCATCTTTTGAACTTTAATGTTATAAGGGCAACTTGCACAAGCAAATGACAGCTCTTTCTGAACCAATGGTATAGCTTTTAAGCCAGGATTTTCTTTCACTACAAATTTGTTACCTTTAATATTTCCTACAATAAGCTGCAATAGTTCATATTTTCTCATTAAGTGGCATAGATACTCCAGATTTTTTTTTTAATTGTATACTAGCAACTCCATCTGCATGGAATTAAAAAGAAAAATAATTAGTCTGTCTGTTCTGCCAGAAGTCTACATCTATGTCAATCTTCATTGAGATCCTTTTAGCAGTTTAGACTAGAAACTCTAACATCCATCAATCTTAACTTTCGCATTTATAATATTAGTGAGAATAAAGTTCTGAATTTTAGGGCCATAGGAATGGTGGATTTTTATAATAAATGTTAATAGAATTAACATTTTATTACTGCTCAGGGGTATTTAAAAAATAATTGCCAATTATATTGGTGTTTGTTAGATTTAAAAAAATTGCTTTACAAAATGTTCATGTTAAAAATACCTGATAACTGACATCCCTGACAATGTAATATTATCAAACAAATCAATCAGTGATGACGTCTGTCATTGTTCTTATCTTGATGGTTGAAAGGACTGCAATTGAGAAATCTTATTTACTCCTATAAAATTATTTCTAAACAAATATATTAAAAAAAGGGAATTTATGGTTAATATCAGATATCTAACAATCATAAAACACTAGCTTTTGCCTGCGACTCCATCTGCGTCGAATAAAAAAAAACAAAAGTGAGTAGCTTATGCTTTCTTCC
Source organism: Papilio polytes (assembly GCF_000836215.1). NCBI lineage: Eukaryota > Metazoa > Arthropoda > Insecta > Lepidoptera > Papilionidae > Papilio > Papilio polytes. Next base: position 527,992 of record NW_013524935.1, read on the forward strand.
AGTCTATCCTCTACATCTATACCTAATTTCATCGAAATCCATTCAGCCGTTTAGGCTACAAACTCTAAAAAACATCCATCCATCTAATCTTTTGCATTTATAATATTAGTATAAATCCACGAAGAACATAGTCAGTGTTTTAAATGTATTTTGTAGTAAATGCCTCTGTTGTCATGTAATGAAACACATTGCACAAAACTTATTTTATTATACCCGCTAAATTAATATGAAATAAACAATAATCAATAACTTATTTAATACAGAAACACACATTTTACATTAAACATATGTTAACCCTTTATTATATGAAGCCGGGATAGACTCTTCTCTCTTCTTGGGCATGTTATGAGAAGGGATGAATCGCATGTAACAAGACGTTAGTTACGAATGTGGAGGTACACCGGTAGAGGTAGACCTAAAAAGAGATAGATGGTTTGCATGAAAGGTGACATGATCAAGATTAGTGATGACTGGGATGACGGATGATAGAGTTAGCCGACCCTACGGGAGTAGGATAAGGCAGAAGATGATGATAGACATTTCTAGTAACATAAAAAAAATTACAAATGAATCTCTGAATTCCTAAGTTTATGGTTGTCGGCAACAAGAAAATTGTCTATACTGTTTTTTCGTTTGCCTAAATTTGATTGGAATGGTGCCAAAATCCTGAAAGTAAATTCCAGTCTTGAAGATCCTGCCAAATATTGATCCATTTTCTTAGTTAGAATTTTCTTCTCAGTTTATCTGTGACCTTTGTAGAAACTATTGTCTACAAGTCTAAGCAAAAGGGTGAAAGTAAATTGTTTTATAATACAGTATAGCGTGATTGCAATTGATAAGAATATGTAGTGTGCAATATAGATTAATTGCTGTTGGTAAGTCATTTTCTTCGATGTTTTTTTATTACGTTTTGTGGCACTCATTGAAGATATAGTATGTTTTTTAAAACTTATACTTCATATTAACATTATAAATGCGAAAGTTTAGATGGATGGATGCATGTTTGTTAGAGTTTGTAACCAAAACGGCTGAAGGATTTCGATGACATTTGGTATAGGGGTAGAGGATAGTCTAGAACATATAGGCTACTATATACTACTTTTTTTTTAATTCCACGCGGCCGGTGTCGCAGGCTAAAGCTACCTATAAAGGATAATTGCATAAAATGGCAACCCTACGTAAAGGTCAAATCTCAAGGACGTATAAAGGTCACGACGATACTGAAGAAGTCATTTGTTAGGCAACGCTTTGTAAGCGAGATAATTACCAAATACATAGTTGCTTCATTTTAATTATAAATATTCTTTATCTTTAAATTAAAAGTCTCGTTTAATAAGAAATAATTCTCACATCAGTCCACCCCTGTACCTGTTAATTATTAATTGTTTAATTTATGCCAGAGCCGTCTTAAAATAAAGGAACAAGTGATTTTTAAGTCTAAGTTTGGCGAAGTGCGGTGACGCGACGGGCGCCTTTCTACCTTTGGGTTTTTATTTCATTTAGAAATCTCGCCCAGGGCACTGGTAGTACTAAAACAGGCCCTAGCTAGATTCTCACACTCGAACCCAATATGGTTAAGACAGCCCTAGTACTTGCTCAGTAGTATTTAAACTGTTCTTGGTTTAACGAAATCGCGAGGTCTATGAATATTCAGCAGCGCCGCCAGTCTGTACTGTACAACTGACTTGGAATTTTGTTAGACACGACCCGGTTTTAAAGTATTTTAGTTATCTAATTTAGTCTAGTTGTACTAAATTAAAGTCCAATGAAAGTCATTCTACCTCCCTTAGTAATAGGTTTGAATCACTACGGTAACAATGCGTATATACCCCCAACACACTCACTATGCGTAATTACATGCTAAGAAAATATTTTTGTTGGAATGATGATATTCTAAACGCCTGCTGATATTTATTAGCATTAATTGTTTGGAGTGTGTTTGCGTTGATTTAATCAAAGTGATCATAAGCATTTATTCTAAACTAAAAAAAAACATCACCGCTATCATACTTCATAAAAATAAGCAAACAATACTGCATATGTAGATATGTTTCGTTAAGGTTCACCTAATGTCGTAGTAAAGTAAAAAATTACGACTGTTTTGTCTTTGCCCTTTGCTAGATTGAGTTTATTTGTGATTATACACGAAGGCAATGTAATTATCCACTTGACCTTGTATCCTTACATATGCATTGGACATTCAGTTGTCACACGATTGCAAGGAACCATTATCCATTTAATATCTATTAAGGATAATGGCGCATTGTAGTCACTTCTGGTTTCTGGTTCACATACATTACGTACTAAGTGTGGGATTTCATATGTCTATACTTGAAAAGTGTAAATAACCCAGGAAATCAAGAGAATAGGAATAGTTTTCTGGACTAGAGTCTAGAGTCCAGTTACTTGTCTACCCACTTGTGTTATTTTACTAGATTTTGCCCCCGAATACGACCCTGTGGAATTTATAGTAATTGTCCATCTTTCACAATGCTTGTGTAAAATTTTATGGAGATCCTATGATATTCTGGAGATATCTAGAAAAAATATCCATTTATCTAAACCTCAGGATTTATAATTATAGTACGATTTACTTTACGTATATATACTATTATAATAAAGCGTAAACACACACTTCTTTGTTGCCTAAGATGTCAGCAATTACAGCATATCTTTGAATAATTATTTTTTAATAAAAAGCCTTACACTTACGTCACGCTTTAGGATATATATTTTCACGCCATTAAACTTTGAGATTAAATATTTTGGATAAAAACCCTTATGTGCGAAAGAGACCATACGATACGAGCTGCCAACTTCAAGAAGCAAGATTGCCTTAGTAAGGTAATTGGTATTTTGACATTTGCAATTAAGAATTTGACAAATGTAAACAATAAAAGTTTTTATTTCATGCGGATGTAGCCGTATGGGTACAGGTAGTGTTAAAATATAGTAACGTTAAAAAAATAAAGGATGAATGCATTTGAATTAATCTTTCTCAGTTGTATACCAGGAATGGACTTCGGAAATCTAATTCCATTTAAGGTTCTTAAAATAAGTGTTTGTTCCTTTTTTATTTGTTTTGACTTTAATTAATGTGTAAAAATAATACAAAAAATCATTATATTTTTCAGGTAAGGGATTGTTATCTAACGACTTTGCGATAAAAGCTTCGAATAAGGTCAGTATAAGCCCTTATAAATTAGGTTTGAATCTCAAGGTTAAAAAACGTTTAAAAAGAACGCTTTGAAGATTGGCCTTAAGTTTTTTAGTTTTATTAGCGAATGATATTGGGGTTACGTATTAGGTTTCTCTCGTAGTTGTTTTTTTCGTTTAAAAAAGACAAAGAATTTTATATTATGGAAGAATAGGTTCACTGTTATTGTTTACTTGCGTGGTATGGACATGTTATGCGACGAGACGATGGGGACATAAACCGGAAAGTGTTAAGAATGAATGTGGATGGCTACAAAAAGGGAGACCGAAGAAAGTATGGATGGATTGTGTGAAAGAGGATGCTGAAGAAAGGAGTGGATTCAGATATGACGGCTGATAGAGATGTATGGAAGAGCAGCACATACTGTGCAGACCCTCCATAAGGGATAAGGGCAAGTTGATGATGAGGTTTACTGTTTATTGTCAATTTTTTATTTTTATTTATGATAAAATTGAGATTAGTATAGATCATAATTTTAATGCTGAAACGAATTATTTATTTTCGAAATAATATTAAACATTTTTAAATCACTAGGTTTCGCCCGCGATTCCGTCCTCTCTCTCTCTCTCTCTCTCTCTCTCTCTCTCTTCTATTCCTATGTCCCCAATCGCAGAGGGCGTCCACAGTACGCCGCCAGCTCGCTCTGTCTTGGGCTCTGCGTTGATGCCGTCCGCGTGGAAATAAAAAAATCAAAAGAGAGTAAGCCTATGTGTTCTTCTACACTATCGTCGAAATCCGTTTAGGCGTTTAAGCTACAAATTCTAACAAACATCCATCTAAACATTCGCATTTATAATATTAGTGTGATATAATTTTGTTGCAAACTACTACTTTGCGTAAACAGTTATTAACGATAAAGATGTTATGCAGTTAATTTAGATTATAGGACGTATTAAATAAACAAATCCCAGCTTAGTTTATGCCGTGAGGGCAATGAAAACAGTTTCCTATCTAAGGTCGTTGACCTTCCCGTTCTATTTCTAACTTCGCGAACGTGTTTCTTGCGCACAAATTGACAGTCCACATCGTTTTGGTATTTTAATTTTACCCATAACTGTTAGGCTTCAAATGTTTGAATCAACAATATCTTTAAGCTTTGATCTCCTGGTACCTCATTCTTTAAAGGTTTTAGTTTATTGATGTTTAGTAATTTCTGTTGCACTCAGAGTCCTTTAGTGTATTACTAATTCTAAGTAATAAAAAAAATTGTTTTAAATTAATTTTAAAAGAAATTGAGTGGAGTTTTTTAGTTGCAGCATAGATGTTTTGACCTTGTAAATCTAATGCGATTAAAAACGCATTAGTTATTCCTATTCGGAATTATTTATGGATATTTTTTTGCTTTATGGAACAAAGACAGGAAGGTGGGCACGGACGATCGGTTTACAAGATTGCTATCTGATCACCGTCGGCATCTATTACATGCTTCAATACTTTTTGCTAATCAAAATTTGTCTAGACGGATTTTAGACGTAATAAGAGACGTGACTTTAAACCAGAGATTCCAAAACTTTTCTCAAAAACCGATCCAAAATTTTCTTGAAAAACTATTTAACTACGTCATAGTCTTAGACTCCAAAAATCAAACAAAAAAATGGGACCCACCTGCAAGCATTACCTTTCGGATAAAAAAAGAATTATCAAAATCGGTCCACTAGCGGCGGAGTTATGCCGTAACACACATAAAAAAAAAAATATATTACGACGAATACGAATTGAGTACCTCCTTCTTTTGGGAAGTCGGTCAAAAAATTGGGAAGAACATGTATGTTTTAACAGAAACATTGTTTTGGATATTTAGAAGTTAAAAACACTAAAATGTTCTTTTTGTTCAGTATATTTTAAGACACGGATGTGTTTATTCACCTGGTAAGACGCACTGCGACAATTTTATGCGCAAAGGGATTTATGTAGCTCTCAGACGGAGTTTGAAGGAGTCTTAGCAGTTTGCTGGATCAACGACAAATAAATAAACTATACAATAAGCGCAAGTAAATCCAGAAGATGTTTTTAATGAAAATATGCATGTCTTTGATCTCGATCTGTCATAAATTGATTTAAAATAAAAGACAGTAAGATATTTTGTTTTGTAGAACTTCTAGTTTTAATTTCTGAACATGCTTTTTATTCGATTTGATGGCTGTGACGTCACAATATGGCGCGGGTTCACGAATTCTATCTTTCAATAGTTTATTATAAATAATCAATTCAGCAAAAAACATAGTAGAACTCACAGTTGTACGTATCTGAGGTACAGAAAAAGACTTCAAAGCTTATTTGCCAAATTGAGGGTTTATTAATTCTATAGACTAGCTATTGCTCGCGTCTTCGTCCATATGGAAATAAAAATCGTAATAAATATACCCTATGTTACTCAATAATAACGTAGCTAATCATCATCATCATCATCACCAGCTCACTATACGTCCCCACCGAGAAGCTGGGAGCCTACTCTAAAGTAAAGGGTGACTAGGCCATAGTCAACCACGCTAGCCCAATGCGGGTGAGTTGACGTCACATATATTTTTGAATTTCTTCGCCGATATGTGCAGGTTTTATCACGTTGTTTTCCACCGTAAGAACGTCGGGTAAATTATGTACATATGAAAATTCGAAAAATCGAAAATCACATTGGTACATGGCGGGATTCGAACCCAAGACCTGTAGATTACAAGTCAAGTGCTTAAACCACTGAGCCAACGTAGCTATTAATTGGTGACAACTTTTGAAATCCGTCCAGTAGTTTTTGAGTTATTTCAATACGTACAAAAATACAAATCAATCCTCTTTATTATATTAGTATTGATATTTCGAACACACACACAGTTTAAATTGAGTACGTGTTTTGGAATGCTACCAAAGCATTTCGTGTCGTTTTTAAATTTATAAAACTTAAACTACATCACGAATTCCACGAACAACGACCTAATTACGAAATTTTAAAGCATTGTACATTAAATAAAAACGATATGCTCTTTATAGCATTAACACGCTCGTTACCAAACGAGGTAGGTAGAGATTACTGTTTATATTTAACACTAACACTCATTTAAAAAAAATCTCATAGCAACTATTTTAAATGCACATCGAATAATGCAAATAGCTTCGAGATTAAAATAAATAATAAATTTCTCACAATGCTGCTGACGCTTTAGGAATTTCAATTATTCTTTGCATATCTATCCAGTATCTAATAAAAACATGTTATCCTTGTCTTTCTCAAAGAGTATGGAAAGGATGACAGTATGTGTCTGTACTTGTGTGATGACAGTGGAAACATGCTTTGTGTTATTAGACAATAGTATATATGAGTGTCGAGGAAGGCGACGCCGGTAGTGAAAACTCCTTTGAGAATTCATTATGATAATCATAATAAGTGTGGAATAGTCAACTGCATAGATAATTGTTTCGAAATATACGTAGTGATGTCGAACTTGAATAACAAAGAACCGCACAGAGTAACTAAGAAGCGAGAAGAGAAGCAGCGACCTTTAGGAATAAGGGAGCAATGCATTAAGAAAACATTGATTTTAGTTATGAAGTTAAATTAATTGTCACGACGTAATTTCAAAACGAATTAATTTGAATTTGGAACAGAATTAATTAAAATCCTAAAACAAATGACTGCATTTTTTAAATTCCATTCCGACGAGGTAAGTGTTATGTTTAGTGTATTTTTTTTAGCTGCTACTTCCGGTATGTAAGATGGTGGTAAAACATTCGTGACTGGCAACATATTACACTCTGTTGCAATATATTACTGCATAATACTGCTTACTTGCAATTTCCATCTTACTAATATTATAAATGCGAATGTTTAGATGGATGGATGTTTGTTAGAGTTTGTAACCTAAACGGCTGAACGGATCTCAGTGAAATTCGACACAGATGTAGAGCATACTCTGGAAGAATACATAGGCTACTTTTTATCCCGAAAATAAAATTTTCTTATACATATATGACAGTAGAGTGATAAATTTCTTTTTTAAAATATCTTAGGGTTTATGCCCTAAATATAAAAGTCAATATTATCTGTATTTAGAAGAGGAAACTGATTAAGGATTATATAAAATTTTGGATAATTGTATAGAAAGTGTTTTTTAAATCTTTACACTTTATAAGCTCTTAAAAATTATAATTTAACACTTGTCATGATTAACAACAACGGGAGTATAGCCTTTCTTCAACTGGAATAAAATTTTACTTGTTAAAATTCACGTAAACTATTCAAGTATTCAAAGTTGTTTTGCGTCGAAGTAATGCAAAAAATAATAGCAGCTGCCTGTCTGCTTAATTGCGCATTTCCTCGCAAAATGAATGGGGTTGAATTATACATGCTATTTTTTGCAATTTTACTAATTATGGTTGGTGAATTACTAATAACAGATACCATGGAAAGATATAAAAATGTATTAGTAAAAAGTAATATGTTCCTATGACCACTAAATTTAGTAAGGGTTTAAAATGTTTACGATTTCGTTACCTACTTTATAACTAAGATCTTGAGTAGAAAGTCTTCAAAACATTTATGAAGTAAAAAGATTCAAATCAAGTTCAAACAATACACCGTTAACAAGGAAACTGAATGAGCTCGTAAATACAACATTTATACAAATCTTAATAAATTTGACTCCTTCCTTTGTGAGTTAACGAGCTATTCACGGCTGGTGAAGTTGCGTTGGTCAGTATCGAAGGGTCTATCATGAATGTCTGTGACAGTGCGAGAACGTATTCGTAATGTGATCGACAAATGTACATTTGTGGGTGTAACGGCCGGATCGCCGCACAAATCTGATATTTTACGTTACGAAAATGTTTTCACGAATATTCATGATAAGCCCTCTGTATACTGAACGATACGTATTATGTTATACTTAAATAATACGAATAAGCTGGATGTAGAGAATCGAAATAAAATTTCGCTGACTAAAAATTGTATTTAATCTATAAAAAATATTGTTTTTTTTACATTTTAATATTCATAATCTAACTGTTTGTTTAATTAATTATCTCTTGATAACATTTTTTTAAGGTGTGGTTATAAAAATTGTAACATGATAAATGTATTCTGATAATTGGAAAATATGTTATCAAGAGTCTACCATATGCAACTTCATGATAAAAATTACGAGATACGTAATCGATTAGTGTAAACCTACCTTTATCTTTCTAATGACATACATAAATTGTCCACAATAGTTGCAGACCCAAATATTTCCAAACTAATACGACTTGTGGACTTTAAGAAGCGAGCCTATAATTTCTTTAAAAGCCGGCAACGCATCTGTAGTTCCTCTGGTGTTGCGGATGTTAATGGACTTCGTTGACCATCTCGGTGTTCTCGCCGCTCGTTTGCCCCCTTCTCTAATAAAAAAAAATATAATCTTAAATATTAAGAACAAAACAATTAAAAACAACCGCAAATACTTCTAATTAGCAGTCGCAGAGCAGATTTTGATTCCCAAAGTATTATGTAAATGTCTTCCTTACCTTTGGTAATGTTTATGTGGCACTCAGCCGATAATGTCTGTTATTTATTTTGTTTAAAATTTATCACGACACCTTTTAAAATAAAGAGATTTTTATTTGATTACATAAATGTTTACAAATCCTGGTAAATTAAAAAGAAATTTTCAGTTATGTTTTGTCATTAACAAAAAAAAATGGCAAGTCATGTAGGATGGATTTTTTTTTATATGTGCACATTTTCCTGTTTGATAACTGCTTTAAACCTATCTAGGACTAAAACCATCTTTTGACGAATAAAACTCTAATACGATATTCGCAACACATTTCATTGTTCGGTTTCTTATATTCAGCTGGTTTGAGTTAACCACGAGAGTTTCAAATTATATAAATCTGCAATATCCAGCAACTAGCAACAACTAATCTTATTTGGTATCAAAATACATATCGTTCATAGAGTTTATTATTAAACGATACGTCGACCTCCGCGAGTGAAATGGTATTTTTACTGAAGCATCGAACCGGCCTCGCTCCACAGCCGCAGATGCACCGCTCGCTGTCCTTGACTTCACCCTTATGTGCATGCGTATACCACAAGTCATAGGCGGAAGCGGCATTACAACCCCGAAACAGAAAACACCGACGATGTCCCAGCGTTAAGCATGAATACGATATTCTGTGTAAGCGGCATTGATGTCAAACCTATTGGGAGGTATGCACTAGGCAAACCTGAAGAACTCGTTAAAAATCGAAGAAGTGGTAAATCTATCTTCATATCATGCGTGGCATGGGCCGGAGCGATGTTGCCTCTGTGGCTACGACGTAAAAATATTCGATGAACTTTCATCAGTCTCCATAATTAAGTTTACGTTTGTAACGTACCATTTCATAATAACTTTTGTTTGCAATACGATTCAATGAGTGACTTTCCCACGCTGTCTCTACTACTCATAATACGTGAGTAATATCAACGGACTGTGAACATTCCAACGTTTAAAATACATTTTGAAATATCTAACATGATTTAAAATGAAATTTGTAATTTCGTTTATGATAAACTATTTAGATTCTTTTAATTTGTTGTTCAATGTTTATTACACATTACGAATAACCATTATTATCTTTACCGCACAGTCTTTTGACTTGTACCACACAGATGTCCGAAGCGGCGCACATTGGGCTGAATCAAGTTGCTCCATAGACAACTTTATCTGATGTTTGAAATGTCTCTTTTTTTTGCTTGAATGTGCTTTGT
>NW_013524935.1:539665-613540 GCF_000836215.1 Papilio polytes
ACAAAGGACATTTAAGCAAAAAAAAGAGACATTTCAAACATCAGATAAAGTTGTCTATGGAGCAACTTGATTCAGCCCAATGTGCGGCGCCATATCAAAACGCCGTATCGTACGCGAGTCGATCTATTTTTATACGGTCCCGTGGCCGCGGTCGTGTTTTCATGCACACGGACTCGTTACACTGCTGTTGCATGCGTGTGCGTATGTCCATACTGTGTTTACGTTTATGAATATTACCGTGAAACTCCATTGCCGTGACATTTGTATTATTGTCTCTGTTTTTTCAAAGAGACTGAGAGGGATGGGAATATGTATTAACTCAAATGTAACGGCAGACGAAACCTACTGTTCGTGTGAGACAACTTTGTTGATCATGTCACGATATACCTCGACTCCTTCATACGACCTCTGATAATTGATTTCAAACTTTTGTTACGATAATAAACTTTGTTTATATTAACTTCTGTATGTGAATGCAGTTGTATCAATTCCCCTTATACACCTTTTTAAAAGCAATGAATTTATTTCCATTGGGTTTGAGTGCGTTTGCTCAATGTTAGTATTTTTAAATCTTACGTCATTTAAATGTAATTGTACCTTAGATATGACATAATAACAAATAAGTATGGTTTGAAATCCTTGTTGGCAAATTACGTTACTTGTGTAAACAATTTGTTGTTGACGCCAGGCGCGAGGAAAAACCGGTCGGGCTAAAAATTGCTAAGATTTTTTTTATTATTATTATTTTGATCGTATGCTTTTTATGAATAAATGTATGTATTCACTAAAGTCGATTTAAAATTTACGTAATGAGTAAAACAAGTTACCAGGCTCACATAAACAAAGGATAGTTACAGCATACATGTTGTGGTTATCCGTTGCATAAAGAGACATACGCGCCAGTTGTACCATCAGAATGGTGGCACGTGGTCAGACATGCGACACCCTTCGAGTTTTCATTGCCCCGACAACTGTACAAAAACATTTAAATTTTAAGATGTGTAGTATTGTCGATTGTTACTTTTTTGTCACCTTAGTGTTTGTTAAATTATCTTACTAATCATACTTCTTATTTCTTATTAATACTTACAAATTTTAATACTATAAATGCGAAAGTTTAGTTGGATGGATGTTTGTTAGGAGTTCGTAAACTAAACGGCTGGAAGGATGTCGATGAAATTTGGCAGAGATGTAGAGCGTAGTGTACTACACATAGGCTACTTACTTTTGTTTTTTTTTTTTTAATTCCAGGCGGTCAGAGTCGCGGGCGAAAGCTAGTATTACTTATAAATAAAAAGAAGTAAAGTAATTCTCAATTAAACAAGTCCCATAAAATTTGGACACAAGGACATCGCGATAACGAAATTCAAATAGAAATAAAACTTAATTTAGAGTTGAAGTAAACATATTTTATTTTATTGTTTTAATTTTTTTTCTATTTGAAAAAACGATCTGGAAACTAATAAAAAACGGACAATTTAGATACCAATAAATCGTTTTTATTGCATCTTTTAGCTTTTAATAAAATAAATATTTGTATCCTGTGTAAATACGTGCATGGTATGACCTTGTAATTATGTAAGGGTCCTTCATAATACTCCGAGTTTAATTATATATTACAAGTACACGACGCGAAAACATATAAACAGAATAATTATCTTGACAAATACAAAGATAACCGTTATCGTTATAATTTTCATGCACTCTTCAATATATGTAAATACTAGCGACCTTCGGGGTATCTTTGTATGTTTGTATTAATTTGTGTCATATATGATTTGCATTTTGAAGTCATTTTCATTATTTCAATACAAGATAATAGAACTTTCTAGAACTTTAAGAATTTCTAATTTCTCAATTTTGTCTGGCTTAGGTGACTATTCTTTACACCTCCTCATTTCTTCTGTGAACCTGGTACTTGTTTGGGATATTGATGAAAATGTATGAAATTAAATCTAAATTAATCTTTTAATGTTTTTTTTTAGATTGAAATTGATTTTTTTTAATACAAAGCGTTTATCAACAATTTAATTATGTATTTTTGACCTTGAGTGTGACTGTATACGGTTATCGCGCGCAAAGTTTGTTGACACCAACACGAATGTTTTCCATTCTATGTACCTTGTTTTATTGATTAAATAAAAGTATGGAATATCTGTTTTTTTTTTCACATTAAACTTATAAATATATGTAATACCACAGACTTGAATATTAAAAGGACCTGTCTGTAAAAAACGACTCCAAAGTATGTACCTACTTTAAGTATGTTCTATTTATTTTTCCATGTTTTTATTTTTTATAAGGAAAATTGTATTGGATATGAAGAGTTATTTTTTTCCTGCATGTTTGGTATGCATTAAGGCGTAACAAATGCACATTTAAAAATGAATACAAAGTGCAATTTTAAACGATGGAAGTTTTTTTTATAACTAGCTTTCGACCGCGACTCCGTCCGCATGGTATACAAAAGCAAGTAGCCTATATGTTCTTCCAGACTATACTCTATATCTATGCCAAATTTCATCCAGATCCGTTCAGCTGTTTAGACTACAAGCGCTAACAAATATTCATCCATCCATCTAAACTTATAAGATTTAGCAATGCCTGGTTAGGTTTACAGAATGGACTAGGGCAACAAAGCATTGTAAGTTAATTATTTAAAGGCAGTAATCACATATGTGCTAAGAGTAATGTTATCCGTCGACCGCAGTAAGCAATCAACTAGCCTAGGTCATGCCTGCATGTCCAATGCACGGTATTTATAAACAAATGCTCGCAAAACTATCGTCGCTTTGATACGCCGGCCAATTAGGTGTTGGCGATAACATAGCGCCTGATTATAGAGGAGGCGCCGCGACAGGTGGTTTTATGAAGCCTTGGTTGTGATTATCCATTATTAGAAGAGCTTCCTTTAGGTTTTTACAATAATTAAGGCCAAATTTATATGACCCAATAGTAAGTTGGAAGAGTCTAGAAGCCATTTCGTCTTTCGTATGATGAGTGTGTTTGCCTTTTTACCTATTCTAGTCCTGTCTTAAGAAGTCTGGGCAATTTGTATGTAACTTTATATGCGTAATTTGTTTTCATGGGTTTTTGTTAATGTTATTTTTTGTTCATAATTTTAGCTAATTTCCATTTTAATATTTTTCGATGTCACTTATTTTAAACAGGATATTTGGGAGAGGTCGTTTTAGCGCAGTTTGCAGATTAGCGAATCTTTGAAAACGGGTTTTATTTACATAAAATTTGTTTTGGTATCCAGCTTTAAGTGTAATTAAAGTTAATCGATGGATATTAAATACTTAAAAGCAAGGTTTATAGTTTTTTTCTTTTTTTACAGGTAATTACGAAACCTTTGCAGATTCCTGATTAAGATAGCGTACGTCACTAAAAGAGGTTTGTATTTTATATCTGATAAGGTTTCTAATCGTTATTACATGTAAGTTACAGTACTCGTCTCATTATGCTTCAAGGAAGTTACAAGGTAACTTAATTTTTTATCAAATCGATTATGACTATGTTTTGAAATAGTAAAACAGTATGGAATCTTAAAATAGCCTAGATTATTCCTGAAGTAATTTTGTTGTTAAAAGACGAAAAAGAACATAACTGTGGGTTTACATTTTTTCTATATAGAAAGACTTAAAAAAACATGTTGCTATCCCTCTCACGCACATTAAAACGAACAAAGATAACATAATACAGGTATTTCAGTAGTGTAAACTCACGGTAACTGGCAATCGATAAAAATGTCTCGGTCAGACAGGACGCGGCATCCCCTTGGTTCAAGGTCACAACGCCATTTTGTTTGAAATCGCGCGCAGGAATATCAAAATACTGCGTACTAGTTCATGATTGCCTAGTCTTCGCAGGTATTTTTTTTATAAATAAAATTCAATTGTGGCACTCACAGTCGTTTATTGGGTACTTAAATAGTCGTTTGGAGTATATTTTATTTAAATATTTGGTTTCTCTAATTTTGTTTTAATATATCACTCACTGCATATTTAATTCGGTATAGAGTAAAAAGTCGTCAACAAAATATAAAGAGATATTTTGTTATTTTCGTGAGATTTTTAACAATTAAAAAATTGTTTATCTTCAAGTCTCACAACTAAAATGGAGGTCAATGCTAAAGGATCAGAAGTTTTGATAACACGTGTCTTCACCTGAGTACTAATTACAGTGATAACAAGAAACAAATGGTACTTCCGCATATATCTAACCACGTTACCTCGGTTGGACAAATAAATCATTATAAGAACAATACACCTCAAATCTTTGTATCACATACTTATTAGTTAGTTGATGGAACGCAAAAAAGGATTTGAATTTTGCTGGAACTCATCAGACAAGAGAAATTACTTCCACTTGACGCTTGTCTTCTATGTGTGCTTTTCGTACAACTAATGGTTCTGCAGACCCTACTTTTGTGCGTCTATACTAAAGTTTTTTTTTTAAGTAAATGTTTTAGATTGTTTTTATGATGGCTCCTTACTTACGATATTTTTTGATTTGATACGCCAGTACTCTTAATTGTGGAAGCTTCGAGCAACCAAATAGTCGCAATCGCGTTAATAATCTGTAGTTGTTCCACTTTATCTTAGAACATTGTACCTTTTATGTTTAACTTTTACTGGTACGTACTGTTGAAGGAGTGAATGTTGTCATTCATTCATTGAAATATTAGACCGAATGAATGAAAGGACAAAACTGTCATGCAAATTATTGTGATCTCACCTCCAGTAACAACTGACTACAAAACCCCAATGTCAACGATGTTTACTCAACTGCTATTGTTTCCTGTTATCCAACCAGATGTTTTCAGTTCATCTCGTCACAACCAAAACATTCCTATAGCCCGCCCTTGTACTAGAAAAATAACCGCGCCTACGTGACCCGCTGCGCGTAGTTAAAACATTTCTTCTCGAACTTGTTTAGAATTGCAAAAGTTTTGTTTTTCAGGTGTGATGATGCGTTTATTGAATAATGTTGTTTATTATCGAAAAGTATTACGTTCTAGGAACCCTTGTTTAATCTACCCTCACGGTTTTTATATCTAATCGTTTAATTGTCTTTACTATTGTTATTATTAATATTAATTGTCTTTTAGTAAAATTGTACCGTGGTCATATATTACGACCTCGGCTTCGGTCCCCGTTTCGTGGTTCACGAAATAATTATTGACCTCTAATCAAACAAAATCTGCCTAAAACACGCCAAGTTATGCCGCGGTAAAACCCAACCCGTATACAATTCAATGGCCGAATACTAAAACGACATTTAGACTAGCCACCGTCGTCTGATAAGATCATGATTAAATTTAATATTCCATTAACATTTTAACGTCTGTCAGATTGTAAGCGGTAAGTTTAAGATCCGTTTAGTATACGACCGTAATAGGTGTAAAATATAATTTTCGACTCGTCTCACAAATATCGTTTAGACAATGGCTTTGTGCTAAAACTTTCGTGTGACTGGGAACATAACGACAACAATAAAGTTACGGACAGAAAAACATTCTGCATATTTTATGTCTTATTCACAGCTGTTAGGTTTATTCTCTTTCCGTTTTCTTAACAGTAAAGTTAAATTTGTGAATTGTTTTAGAATAACTAAACACGTCCGTTGGCCGCGCTGTGTGGGAAACTCGGAAAGTGAATGGACTTTACTCGGTGATTAATCAAGAGAAAATTTTAAATATGCAACGCGATACAGTTGTTATTATCAAAGATAACTTTAGAGTGAATATTATAGAATGTTTCTAGTTCTCATACGTAATAAGGACGTTTAATTGTAGACGAATATTTCAAGATCAGGAGTTCAAAATTGCAATGTTTCGCTCTCTTTCTCTAAATTGTATCTTTTGCTCTCACGTGTAACGAAAAATCTCTAAACAACTTTGTTTTTTTTTAATAAGCTTTTACCGACGAACCCGCCTGCGTGAAATTAAAAAAATTAGGTGGCCCATATATTCTTCCAGGCCATATACTTTACGTCTGACAATTTTTATCTGTTCAACAGTTTAGGCTACAAACACTAACTAACATCCATCCATCTAAACTTTCGCATTTATAATATTAGTAAGATTAGTTGAAACACTACGACTATGTCTATATCGTAGATCTTGTACCAGGAAAACATGAAACTTTTCCTTAAAAATTGGCTAACAAATGTTTACAAAATCGGAGTCACGGTTAGTGTCGGGTCATAGTTTGCATACAGAATTCTTTTAACAGTACTGCAGGTTGTTTACGGAAGTGTTGAGGATCAGCCGAATGCAGCGACCTCCGATTAGCCTCCACGTGTTAGTCATACGAGTAAGCAACTTCCACGTTTGTTGTGTTTATATTTAAACTGGCCTCGTTCGCTTTTAATGTACTGAGGAATCATAACGTATTCACCCGGGAATACTGGAATGCGTTTCAATAGAATCTTTGTTTTTAAGAGAGGCAAACAGATGTCCATAGACATCGACAATACTAGAGTAACTTCTGATGCGTCACTTTTGGAGTAGGATACGCTCTTAAAGGTCCATTTTCATGTACATAAAACAAAGGGTAGTATGTAGATTTTCGGTTTGATATCTATGTTATAAATATGTAATTTTAACAGTCATAAGTAACCAATAGCCTTCTAAGCATTTATTTAGTTAGTTAAGGATTGGTTGACTTAAACATTGTTACCATTGACCTGTGAATATTGTCATCACACTCATTTTCTTAGAAAATAGCTGAGACGAGCTGTTCCCGTGCGACTTCATTCGCGTGATATTATATCAATTTTATTTTATTGTTTACATTTGTCAAATTATTAATTACAAATGTCAAAATGACATGACATGATGACAACCTTGCTTCCTTGATGTTGGCAACAACTTATGGTCTCTTTCCCACATTAGGGTTTTTATCCAAAATATTTACCACCTAAGATTAATGGCGTGAAAAAGCCTAAAGCGTGACGTAAATGTAGGGATTTTTATTAAAAAAAGAATTATTCAAAAATATGCTGTAAATGCTAACATCTTAGGCAACAAAGAAGTGTGTGTTTACGCTTTATTATAATAGTATAGATAATAATATTTTTTGACATCTTTGGTATTACCGAATGACTTAGTGGGAAAGTATCGTGTTTCAGGTTGCAAAGGTCATGAAATTTCGTTTTAAATTAACCAATTCTATTGTCAATTATCTTTTTACACAAACTTTCGCATCGAGTCATGCGTCATGTGAAGTTATTTCTGTCCAATGCTCTTTGAGAATCTGTTCAAGCGTCTGTATACAAGGTCTGATGAATTTGCAAATTTTGCAAGGTTTATTAACAAAAAGTAAAGACATTCGGTTAAATAGTAAAATAAGGGTTGATTATTTCCTAAAGAAGCGGCATTTTAAAAAATGCAGTAAATGAAAAAAAAAAAACTACTATTAAAATAACTTTTTTAACCGTGCAAATTTTGAATATGATAAAAATCTAAGACAATTCAATTGCATATAGAGAATTTATCAAGACAAAGATAATATTTAGCATGTATTTCTAACTAAATCTAACTAATATAAATGCGAAAGTTTAGATGCATGGATGGATGTTTGTTAGAGTTTGTAGCCTAAACGGCTGAACGGATCTCGATGAAATTTGGCATAGATGTAGAGCAGAGTATGGAAGAACACATAGGCTACTTACTTTTGTTCTTTTTAATACCACGCAAACGGAGTCGCGGGCGAAAGCTAGTCTAATCTAAATCCTAACAGCTGTAGAAAAAAAGAATAATATATATTTTTTAAATGGCTAGCAACTACAAATGTAATTCTGTGATTTTATTGTTGTAATAAAATTGTTATCAATAAATGCATAAAATTAATACATACTCGTCACCATAGAGACTGCATTCCTCACGTGATTTATATACGTATTGAACAACCTTCAATGTTACTGATAATATTAGCGTGGACTTCCATTGTTGAACGTGTACAATGTATTGTTATCTCCACATTATTATAGAGAGAGACAGGGATGAAAATATTGCTTCTCGTTAGTGAAAACCCATTATATAAATTTTTCTATCAAAGTTACTGATGTCAATTTATAAAGGTTATCATTCGTCACCGCTTTTCTATCAGCAAACCGTATTTTATCACGGTTTGTTTTGATAATGTTGCCTTGGTAGTCTTGTTACAATTGTTTTTTTATTCTGAATAGCAATTTGTAAACTATATTTTCTTTAACAATTGCCCTCTGGGATTTCAAGTTATATAGCATTTAAAATTAAACAAACCAGTTTATGTATAAAACTAGCAAGACGGCTCGGCTCGCCTTACATGACACTAAAAACCCAGCCGAACAATAAAACACATCGGTGCGCGACGTTTTTGCAAATCATTCAACTGCACAAGAGAATGCGAAGCCAATCAGTGCCGCGATAAAAACATAAATAACCTTCGCGGCACGAAAATAAGCCGAAATTACCTAACCTCGGCGAATCAGCCTGTGCGCCGGCCGCCTGCAGATAATTGCAATCGAACAAAACATTGGCGCGGCGTAGAACGAGTTCTGGTCGGGGTACTTTCTGGCGTAAGTAAACGCGCGGGTGAATAGCTTGGGGTTTTTTTGTGCCGCGTCGGGCACATGAGGCGGCGCGAGTACGCACGCGCGTGCTGACGTTGCACAATTCAAGGCGGCTCGCCAGTGCTTGCTGGCTAGAGACGCGCGGTTCAGACGCCGCCGGCGCCCCCACGCCCGCGCCCCGCACCACGACGCGACGCCGCCGGCCCCCCTCGCCGCTCTCCTCACCACGCCGCCGACTCCAGTTGCCTCGCAGCTGCCGCGCGCGTCCGTCGCATATTTAATGCGACACAGCCGCTTCTCTAACATAATATGGATATACATCACATCCGCGCTCTCGTCACCGTTCAGTTTACATATTTGTGGTTTTGCGAAGTCTTCGACAAGTATAAATGGATTATATTGTAAAGTGATTCTGGAAACGATTAAATTTATAAGGTCCGCATTGGAATTTCTAGTATGGCTAAGCGGCGCGCCGACGTGTTCGGCACATGGCACTGTAATATGCTGCTATCGGATATTACGTCACATAATAGAACCATCTGTGCTAGGAGTAAAGCGAGAGTGCAATTTTTTTTTACATATCCACAAGAAATATTTAAGTTTTGCCGTTGTAGGCACTTGTGTCGCGGCATGGCGTACTCGTGGCGTCCACGTTACGTTATGGCGGGCTTTTCCGCTGCGTCGTCGGTCCTCGGTCGTCGCAGTGTTCAATTGCATTTCACATTGCTATATAATTGTTCCGATATGTCCTTTACGACATCAGCATTTGCCTTATTTCGGAAGAATTCAATGCACAAAAATTATTTGACACACATTTCGTATTCAATGAAATTTTAATTTATAGTTATTTATATTTGTCTTAATTATTCAATACGTAAACGCTTTGTTCAAAGTACGATTTCGTTCGAGGTCGCACACTGACTCTAACAAAACATTGGCTAATCACTCAGACGTATTCAATGAATATTTTTTCTTATAAATTCCAGTAAGAATTTCTGGTAAATGTAATTATTTTTACCGCTTATAAAGTACCTTTATATTATAGAAACCTTTCAAAAGCATTAACAGTTTAGGGTAAATAAAATATCTTCGCGGCTAAATGCACTTTCTAGAGGTTAGAGAAACCTTACATTCATATTGGCACGAAGGGCTCCGCAGGCGTGGTTGCATTACATACTTGCTCGTTGCTGACTTCCTGGTACTTGTTTTCAGAAAGTTGTCGGATATAACTGGTTTTGTCGATAACCTTTTTAATATTAATGTTGTTTAGGTTAATAATGAACATAGAAAATCAATAAATACATCAAAAACGTTAGACTGCAAAAAACCAAACACCTGATAGAGTTTCTCAAATAAACCGTCTCGTCTACCTACCCAAAAAGTAAAAGTCTAAAGGACAAAATAAATAAACAGAGATAATACCGAAAACAAACATTCATGTGGCCTTTACATCCTTATCGATCAATTAAAAAAAACTACCAACATAATGTTTACATTAAGATAACTTCAAGAATTCAAAGTTAT
The DNA here is from genome assembly GCF_000836215.1 of Papilio polytes. Taxonomy (NCBI): domain Eukaryota; kingdom Metazoa; phylum Arthropoda; class Insecta; order Lepidoptera; family Papilionidae; genus Papilio; species Papilio polytes. Next base: position 549,752 of record NW_013524935.1, read on the forward strand.
TTGAATTGCTTTAAAATCCTTTACGACTAAAAACAGAATAAATCGAATTCGTTACTCTTTTCGGCATTCAATTAGTATACGAGTAGTTTCGTGATAGAAAAGTTATGTAGTTTCAATTGGTATTTGACGCCATATTAGTTTTCTAACAGGACTTTGCCGGTGTCGCATTAAGCAAAAGTTATGCAACGGGAGACCGCCACGTGGCACATTTCTGATCTGCGCATGCCTGTAGGAATACCTATTGTATGGATTTACTACGTACTCATTTCTATGGGAAACTACGCAATTATAAGATTACGACGAAAAGAAAGTCAATCAAGATGAGGGTTGGCAAGGAAATCCCATCTGAACTTTAATTATTTATTACGTTATGGTATAGAAATAGGTAAATGGAAATGAATCCTTTATCTTATTAGATGTTAAATCTTACTTCCGAATAATATTATAAATGCGAAAATTTAGGAAGGATGTTTGTTAGTGTTTGTAGCCTAAACTGCTCAACGAATGTTGATGAAATTTGGCACAGATGTAGGGCATAGTCTGGAGGACCACATAGGCTACTTTCGATTTTTTTTAAATTCTACGCGGAAGGAGTCGCGGACTAAATCTAGTATCACATTAGTGTATCTTTTCAAATCATCATTCGTATTACGTTTTCGGTTTAATTGGGTAAAGTAATTCATCTAGTATTTTTAGGTTATAGTTAGGTGCGGCACAGGCCACGTGGCGGAGGTCTCCAATGCGCAGGTCTACGAGACACAGCTGAGTCTAAGAAAATCGTTACTTTTACCATCTCAACTACGACTACCACGTGCTCGTCTGGCAAATTTCGTAGATTGAGATGTTAGTGTATTTTGAAAAGAATCGATCAGCACTTTACGCTAAAACTAAAATATTAAACGTCGTGTAATAATTTTTCTCACATTACTATTGTATTATATGACATTAGCTACCATTTAGGTGTTACTTCACTTTATCTTACAATTTTTAAGTTGTAGAGCCCACTTTCAAATCTTCGCAAAGTAGGAACGACTGGCCCAGTGCAATACCACGACCACACTACAAACAGGCGTCAAGTAGATGCAAGATTTTATCTTATGAGTGTGTGCTAGAGGCTTAATTTTAGTCTTTTCCCCTTTCCAAAGTGTTCGTACCAGGAAGGTAAATATTCCCTTACTGTGCATCCTCTTGTCTAATGGTTGGCAACACATCTGAAACTGTGTATGTCTATGGACATCTGTCGATTCGTTATTACGTATTCCGATGATCACTTGTTCGCTTGTTATACTTAAAAATAAACAATAAAAAAATAAATAGCGCAATAGCCGCCATATATGGACTTTGACAATAATCTGTTTATATAATTTACAAATTTAATTGAATTTAAATATATTGAATTGTTTATCTCGTTATCTTCGTTTAGACTTTGTCTACAAAGATAATATCACTTTCTAGATTACTAAGGTTACTATTACTAATATGTTACGGCAAAGTAACTTACCTTGATAATAATTATCTTAGAGTTAAAGCTATAAAAAGAATTAGGTATCTAGTTCATAGATAATATTACGTATCTTTCAAAGCTTTTCATATTTTTCAATAACTTCTCTAAGCGTTTCACAACTAAAACAATGCCTTTGAAAAATGTAATTTGAATACGAGCTATTTCAAAAGACCTTTGACTTCGGATACAAGTGTATATGATGAGATATGCAATATACAATAATAAGTAATAATTTTCAAATCGATTTTTTTTTTTTTTTGTGACTGATTTGTCACTGTTTGCCTTGAAGAGGCATTTACAGATTCACCGGGCTTGTGGTGGCCCAGCGCGGATGGCGCTTAGCCTAAACCTCTTTTAAGAGTAACTAGGCTCGAGGGCTCCCTCAGGAGCCTCGGCTCGGGCCGTTACTTCGTTATTATTACCGGATTGGGAGGCCACCGAGCTCTTAGATCGCTTCGGTGGTCGCTCCATGGAGTGACTTAGCACAAGGGTCCCCGAGAGGGGACCTCGGCTTGGGCTGTCACTCAATACGCGTTTAGCATTCCGATTCAAGGGCGCCCGAGAGGGCCGAACCTCGACTTGATCGGTTGCTGCTATCTGATCATTATTATAATTATTACTACATCTAACATTACTACCACTTCGGAAAGCGTTAGCGCTGGGAGAAGAAGTGGCGGAAGAAACTCGAGTTAACTTAGATTAATATGTTCAAATGAAACTCGTAAATAATTACTTCCGTACAGGTATTCTATTAATAGTTTCGTCTATTATTAGTATATAATGTATATCAAGTTGCCAATTTTTAAAGAAAAATGATCATATAATTTACTTTGCCAATAGTGTCCGGTGCACCTTTCACGTGACACACGCTGAGTTGACGGCATTTGAGATATAAAATCCTTGCCAAGTTTACTTTCACTAATACGATGTTTTGACTGGTTTATGCTCGCGACTTTGTCTGCGTAATATAAAGAAAACTAGTATAATAATTATATCCTACTAGCTTTCGCCCGCGACTCCGTTCGCGTGGAATTAAAAAAAAACAAAAGTGAGTAGCCTATGTGTTCTTCCAGACTATCTTCTACATCTATACCAAATTTCAACGAAATCTGTTCAGCCGTTTAGGTTACAAACTCTAACAAACATCCATCTATCCATCCATTCATCCATCTAAACTTTCGCATTTATAATATTAGTATGATAAGTATGATTTTACTCGGTGATAATGTGATAATTTCTAACAGTATTTTTTTAAAATGGGCCTCGTCGTTTTTGAGTTTATTCCTATACAAACATACAAATCTTTTCACATTTAATTAGTATAGATATAGATTACCTATATGGATATCGGCGTGTATTTTTAATCATTTTAAAGAATGGAAGTTTTAAAATTTAACTCAAACGCATTTGCTGTAGTTATGTGACATCAAATGTTGTGTTTTTTTTTAATTATTTACATTATGCAAATAAAAAAACAGTGTGACTGTTCTCACGAATTTAAAACGAAATTACATATATAGTTTTAGATAACTGCACGTAATGATATTCCTTGGATAAACTAAATGTAAATTCTTTGAATTAATTTGGGTAAAAAACAAAAAAATTAGACATTACGTCATTCATTCACAAGAATAATAAACCTAGATTTAACGATAAAATAATAACGAATTTAATTATGTCCAAACAAATGAATTAAATCAGCAGACTTCCGCTAAAATGTAAATAAATAATTAATCTACATGCGTTTTGATATTAGAAAAAAGAATATTTTCATCGCACTCAGAGTTGTACATAAACAATACTAAATCTACACTTAAGTGACTAGCTTAAATACAAACTTAATGATTAGCCATAACAAATTTCATATAACCATTGCATCGAATGTACCAGGAATGCACGCATGTGAAGGTCATGGTCGTATGGCGCCCGGCGCTCACATGACTGCGGCCGCTATGGCGATGTGGTGCCGCGCCATTGGTCGGCTTTCACGACGCCTCCGTCAACACAAACTTTACCTATACACTCGCATTAGCTACTGAATGCAACTTCGCTTATTCAATTCTATGTTACCCTGATCTGTTATTTGTTCTCTTATATGTCGTTTTGTCATGTCGTGAATATTATTTCGAGGTAATGCTTTCTGATATAGCTATTTACATCGACTTGTTTGGTTAGGTGACCTTGCCCCACTAACACTGGTCCACTCACTTTATCTCATGTTTTTATATTCTAAATTTAGTTCCGGTCTTAGAATTAATTTAAAACAGAAACGATATGCCAGAGATGGATTATTGTCCGTTTGTATGAGAATAACTTTAATTTTTTTATTAAAAAGGTCTAATAATTTTTTTTACCACTTTTCGGATTCTCTTAATGTTAAGAGTCGATGCCAAGAAAAGTAAGTAAGAAGTACTTTTAATTTTAAAGTCATCTCGTCCTAATTCCAAAGATTCATCTTTAATAAAAGACGCATTATCATAAATGGAAGGTAATTACGTCCGATGGTACTTTTATGGTCACGCAAATTGTTATAAATCATGTCATTGCCTTCAACGTTTATTGTCTGAGAATGCAAGGACAAAGGGATTCTTTGGATGACGTAGTCCTTAAGCCATACTAATTTGAATCATACATTTTTATGATCCCGGAATTTAATTGTATGTGTGACTTTTTTTTTTTTATAACATAAAGTGGCAAACGAGCAAACGGCCACCTGAAATCGCCAAAATGGCGAAGTGACCGCTGCCCATAGACATCCGCAATTGCAGATGCGTTGCCTACCCTTATCAGACGGAGAAGGAGACGCACATAAAGAGGATATTTCCCCTTCTTATGCATCTCCTCCACTGTCAAATCCACTTCCACTTCCCATCCTCTTTTTGTAAGAAAAGGGTGGTAAAGAGAAAGGGACTTAAATTAGGCCTCCGGCACCACACTCATCAGACGAAACACGGAATTGTTTCCATTTCACGCCTGTCTTCTATGTGGTCGTGGTATTACACCGGGCGTGCCGGCCCTGCAGTGCTAAGATGTTAAAGCGGGCACTACCACTGTTGTTGTTAAGGTTCGTTTGTACTTATTAAAAATATATTGATAATGTGTAGTACATAATCTTGGAAATGAGAAAACAGGAAGGAAACCCACGTGCAAAAGTTCAGTGACTTGTCCTGCTCATAAAACTCGATATCTATTGTTTGCAAATTTTTTTTCTTATCGATGAAATGTTTATTATATAAAATGGAGCTCAAATGTAAAATATGAAAAAAAAAAAATTATCTCATGGATATTTTTTTAAGCAATATTAAATCTGGTAATTATTAGATGGCGCCATTTTTTTCCCTCCCAGTAGTTGTATCACTTGCGTCAGAACATCCCACACAACTGATTACTCTGTGATGCGAAGAAATTGCTTTTATTATGTACATTTTCTTGTTTTTCTTCGTATAATGTTGACTAATATTTTATAGTTCGTTAAATGGTTTTTTACGTGCCTCAGACTAAATTTTAGTCCCTTGCCATTCATATCTTTTTTTTTAGAGTGGAAAAGGAAAGTGCATATGACGGAGAAGACACAGAAAGGGGAAATATTCACTTTATGTGAATGTATTATAAAGAGGAAAGATTTGTATTTTTTTGGGACCTTTTATGTATTGAATTAATTCGAAAACTACTGAGCCGATTTTAAAAATTCTTTCACCTTAAAAAGCTACGTTATCAGTGTGTAACATAGGTCACGTATTTTATCATTTTTTTAATTTTGACGTGGGCGAAGTCGCGAGCAACAGCTAGTATGTATACTAGTGAACCATGTGACTTAATTAGAGTTTAATCATGATATAAATAACCGTTAATAAATACAATGAACCTTAATTTGTTTGTAAGATAATTTATAATTGAATAGCATAACTAATACGAGAATGTCACAGAGCAATAAAAATATTATTTAAGATGGTAATAAATAATAATTGATTCAATTAAATTTATTGTCTTTCCGCCTCATTACTCTGTGCAGTATTCAATGCAAAACTCGTTGGATGTAATGATTTATAATAAAGGTCGCATAAATGTGATATTTTACATGACAATGATGTAGATTGTAGGTCACAAACTTACCTGGCCGGGTGGACATGAGATAAAATCCATTGATTTATAAAAATAGATAGGTCATTGCTTGGAAATGACATTTCGTTCCGATTAAACGCCTCTTGATCTTTAATGATTCTATCTCTATTATTTATTTGAATTATCACCATCGTCAAAAAGAAGAAAATCAATAAGCAAATACTACGTCTTATAACTTGTCCAATTTTAGTGGTTGGTGATTTGGACTAAAAATGTATAATGTCATAACAGCACTGACCGGGTCAATTTACCGGACTATATTTAACTTGGATATAACATTAATAAGATTATAGTCAGTTTTAAGTCTAAACATAGTATTACGTGAGATTCTTTGGAACTTATATGCTTTAAATGTATTTAAGTGTCACTTTTATTGACTTAGATGTACCGGTTTAAAAAGGTTTCCAAGTTGGTAGTATTAGTAGTTTTGCTAGTATAAAGTAACGTTTAACAATTTTCCATGTAAGGTTTTAATATAACATATGTATAGCAACTATTGCTGTCTCTGTATAAGTAATGCGAATGAAAGAGATGTAAATACTTTTCAAATGTTTAGGATAGTAGAAACCGAAGTGATAATTCCGGGATTATTCCCAACCGTGACCTCGCTCTGTCTCCACGTAGGAACAGATGAGAATAAAAAGTTTTATCCGTCCCACCTTTTGCGACGAAGGGACAGTTAGAAGTTAATTTGTTTCATAACGGTTCTATCTGTCAACTTATTGATGATAATGGTACTAAATGGTAGGACGGATGAAACCTTTTGTTCTCACGTGGGGACAGAGTGGGGTGACAGTTGGGAATAATCCCGGAATTATCATTTTGGTAGTTCAAATCAGATTTCTATTTATTCGTAGTCACATAATTCTTATTTACATAAAATGTCGCCTATTGATTTGACGGAGGTTTTTGTATTAAGTAAAGTTTAAAATTTTAAACAAAAACTGTAAAATGTTTGTACAGTAGAACCTCGATAAGTTAAAGTCCAAGGGAAACACATAATATTTAAGTTATAGAGGTTTTAAGTTATCAAATGTCTATGTTGTAGAGGTTTTGGGCTCTGATGGGAAGGGAACATATTTTTTTAAGTTATCGAGGTTCTATTGTAGTCCAAGGATTTTTCTTGTTTTTGTCATGTGGTGATTGGGAGTCATAACGGCACGTGTACAAGCAGGCCAAGGTGCAATTTCGATGATATCACCTAAACTATGTGTACACTTAAAATGCACTGCCTTTCAATGAACTTATATCGAGCACACATGTACTATGACCTTGAAAAGGTTTTGTTTATGAAGTATACCGCAAAAATATAAACAATTTATTTTTAGATTTATCGTAACAGTAAAATTAAAAAAAAAGGGAAATCCACGTAAACGGGTTTTTGCTATTTTCGATGGACGAATCTTATTGTTTCTGCATAATATTAAATTAAGTTTATTTACAAACAGATAAACATACCGACTTGCGATGTTAACATTTTACTGACAAGATGGTTTTTAATGTCTTTAACTATTCGATTTGTATTAATTAGTGATAATTTGCTATATCTATACTAATATTATAAAGAGGAAAACTTTATTTGTTTGTAATGGATAGGCTCAAAAACTACTGGACCGATTTTAAAAATTCTTTCACCGTTAGAGAGGTAATTTATCTGTGAGTAACATAGGCTATATCTTTTATTTTTTTTAATTTTATGGGGACAACGTCGCGGGCAACAGCTAGTTCTAAAGTGATTACACCCGGATGTTACTACAACCTAGAGTTTAATTTAACCATATAATAAACATGAAAGTTTGTTATTTAAATCCCTTTAGATATCATGACACCTTTCATTTTACATAGTTTCCCAAGTTTGCGCCACGAAGCGACTGTTTGCACATACAAGTGTCAACTTACACGGACGTAATGCGAACCTCCAGCAAAATACACTAACTAACGAAGAAATATTACTCACGTAAAATTGTCTCTTATTTTCCGTACAATAAGTACGATAGTCCTGTAGACATGTATTTGAAAATGTGTAAAAAGTTGTAGGCCATACGTAAGCTGAGAATGTTGGTGAACGGGCGACCGTAGTAGTAATTTAATACGTACTGTGCCTGTCTTTCTATTGATGGTGGCTTTTTCATATATTTTAAACTAGAACTGATACCACAGTAGCTTTCTAGTTGTAATATTCTTTAAGTTTTTAAGATATTTTTATTATATTCTTCTCAGGAATTCAATACCTTTGACACAATTGCACGTATCGTCGCTGTTGTTTACAAAATTAACATTTTTTCCATAACAATCGGGTCAATGTTCAACAATATTTACTTGTTTGGAATGATAACATCCACAATATGCATATTGTTTTTTTTAATGCCATTGTCAGTTTGATTGCTTGAGTCTATTGTGGATATAACCCAATGGTTAGCAGGACAGTGACTAATCATAATTGAAGCTAGAAAAAATCTTTGAATCTTGCATATTTAGTAATGATGTTTTTTTTTTTCTCTCTAAGCAGGTGTTCATTATTAAATAAAATGTTTTTATGTTGAAAGTTGTAAGATTCTTTTCTGAAACAAGTACTAGGACGTCATGATCGCATTGAAGCAATTGGCCGCATTCTTTCCGACGATATCGTACCGAAAGTGGAACGGGCGTCCGCTGTCCGTACACTGCATCTGTTGTCTGGATTTATTGCCACCCTCGCAATATATTATTAGACATGCATAATTTATGTGGTCTTAGGTTTCTCAATAGGTCTCCTGTCTTGCCTATCGTGTCATGTTGGCTGTAATTGAATAATTCTATAGAAACCAATGAAAATCCAGAGCGCCATATAATACGGCCGATATTGGATACGAATAAACCCACCGCTAGACACGACCGACCTGATTAGCGTGTCTAGGCGCAAATGAGCTAAAATTTTGTTAATCATATTAGACGTGCCGTTCACCGCTGGATTATATTTTAAGTCACTTTGATGTCATTATTAATGAATGCTTTATTTTTCTTTAATATATATAACGGGCAACTACGTATCTAAAACATCCGAGGAAGGGATCTGTGTCCATAATTATGTAATTTTAAATAAGATGTATTTTATATAAGTTCAAAATAAACGCTGTGTAATGGCGTTTAATGAATAACAATGATAAACGATTCTAGACTAGCAGTGATTTATGGCACCCTGGTGTCATATAGCTATATGTATGAAAATATACAGACTGACCTATTTTTTTTATTTACGTAATATAGCACCGAGGCTTTTGACACTTTTTTTATTTTAACTCTTACGATGTCAATTGAATATTATTCTTTATTTTATTGATTTTTGTCTGTAATTTAAAGTCGATACTTCAGAATATCCAATATTTGAGACCACAGTTCATTCAACTGTGGAGTCTGCGAGGACTTAGGTCTGTAATGCATAATGTTTTATATGATATAAAAATATTGAATTCCATTGCTGTGCTAATATAAAACATTTAATTCACGCTTAACAAAACAATCAATGGATGATTAAGTTATTTTTTCATTTCAATAGACATTGTTTATTTTACATGGGTAATGATCTCTCAATCAAATGTTATTTATTCTTCACTGAATGCATCATAAATATGCGCTTAAGGTCATCTATAATATGATATGCTAATAAAATATTTTCCTTATTACTTCTTTGCCGTGATGTTAAAAACTCCAACTTCAAGTGGCTCTTTGCATCAATTTGCAACACAATGTTGTCTTAAATTATGTTCTCCTGGTAACTAAACCAGCTGGTTTTTTATGTTTTTTTTTTTTTTTATAGTAAACAGCACACGTGTTTAATTATATAAGAATGTAAACGGTGTGCACTCTCGCTTGAATACGTAATGTACGGTTAGCATTATTATTATAGTGCCTATATTATTTGAGAACTAATGTATCTAGACCTAACAAATCTTTTCTAACAGGTAACTGTGCGATCGAATTCTGGTGCAAATGTGATTTTATACAAGTGTAGTGGATAATTTATTTATTAAAAATTATATATCAATATATAAATTTATATAATATTTAAAGCAAGATGGAACGTTTCAAATGTTTGTACAGACGGTCTTCCGAAAGTGAATTGCAGTGTTTTTAGTACTTCGTGCTAATTAGTTATTTAGACGTTTGTGAGTGTACGTAACGGAGTATGCTGATCAATACATTCCTTGACACGGAGGATTTCGTGCACCTTTACTACCCCGAGGATGAGCCGACTCAGGCTCAGGGATGCGGTGCGGGGGCTCGTATGGCCTCCAAGTACCCGCCACGGCCACCCTCGCCTGAATACAAACAGGTAACTAAATGTAAATGAAAAAATGTGTTTAAAATTTCGGATTAAATAGACAAAAAATAAAATTTCTTGTGATGTGTAGTGGGTGAAAATGATTTTTTTTTATTTTAAGACAGTAGTATGTCACTGTTTTGACCTTCGATTTATATATGAAAACCTCCATCCATGAAAATAACCGAATCCGTGACACGGTCAATACAACTATCTCGTAATCGAATTGCAATCCATTCGATGCATCATTCATTCTTTGGTAACAGCAATGTGTGAATGCCTCGCAAGGCCCCAGCCTTGCGGTCGCAGGTACGCGCATACCGACTGTGCCCTTCTTCGCCCATTCACACCGATACTATACCTTACCAATTGTTCTCGAATGCAACTCGATTGTAATCATTTTAAAGTTGAATTCGATTGTCGTGATGCTGGTATTGACGCATTTTATTCTCTGTTTTGTCACATACAATGACATTAAATGAATGTCACGGCAGAGAAACTCTACGGTAACATATCCGGTTTTATTGCGGATATTGACATGTTTGAGATTTATGTCTGATCAAGTTTATTACTTGATTTTATAATTGATGGTGGAAGTGAAGTAACCAGTTGTGTTAGTGTAGGTTTATAGTGAAGCCGGAAAAGGGCTGGTTAGTATTCTTGACCAGTATGAGACGAGAAGTTATAATAAGCTTAATTTCTGGTTTGATTTAAATTAGCGATTGATAATGGTGTAGATATTTTTTAACATAGCAAAGTATAAATGTTAATGTTATGAATCATTTTGGTAACTAATCTTGCAATACATCGGTCACTTAAATCTGTTCTTGCAAAACAATGAAACAATGTTATTATGATATCCTTCTCTTATCAAACTTTATCAAATATGTCTTTTTCAACATGAAAAAATGATGTATACCGATAATCCCTTTAAATAAAATATGACTAATCTTGTCAATTATTTTTGTTATTGATGAAATACAAATAAAAAATGACAATGTAAAATGGTCCAGACCAATAAATCAGTGAACAAAGAGCGACAGATGAGCTCAACAGTTAAGCGAGATATCTCACGCATTACTTTAATCGAGTTATAACGTAATGACGTATAAATTGCTACAAATGGTAGGGGAGGCGTCAGTGGTAATTGCCGTACACAATGTCTGACAGCTTCCCATGAGTCAGCGGCGCGCCATGGCGCTGCCTCAATGCTTTTTGTTGATGTTGGTATGTGTTTTACTACGGTTACTATACTGTTTTGAAACTTACCTTTGTCATGTCAAGACAAACCACTCACATACACATTACTTACAGATGTTGTAAATGTTTCTGACTTAACGTTATAAGCTTTGCTGTAATAAAGTTATCGCCATACATGCCTGAGTCTTCTAAATATCAGTACCAGGATATCAGCAATGATATCTAGTTGACCTCAATAGGTAACAGCGGCAGATGATGGCTTATGCAATTCATCTACCGAGTTTCCGCCATTGACTAACGGCGTGCGTCCTTGCGCTTACGAAACGCAAAGGCCGTTTCACCTCCCGTCTCTACACAATAGTACGTTGCGTTAAAACGAAACGTCGAATAGTACAAAATGTTATGAAATTCTTCTAAGGTTAATTGATAAAATAAAGGTAAATTACGTATTAATATTTCTTTCTAACTCATCAAATAATTATACATATACTCATACCTAAAGATATAACAGTTAGTATGAGGCGATGTATCGCCTGATCTTCTTGTTATCGTAACATGAATGGGGAGCGAGCGGCCCCAAGACGTCATATTACTTCTGTCACATCACATCCGGTGCACAAAACTACCTCGCAGTACATCTGCACCGGAAGTTTTCATTCTGCTAAGAAAAAACTTTTTATTCCCATCTTTATAAACAAACTAGAAAGGTAACTAAGCAATTTTATATGGTTTTATTTGCGTGTAATTTCTGAAATCTTTTCAAGTGCAAAAGTTATAAGTATCAGGCTTACATGAATTAGCAAGAGGGCGTGTCATGTGAATGACCGAACACAACAATGGATGGTCCGTCGACTTGGTGCATCATCGCAACTGCCTTTTGTCGAACCCACACTCATTCATTTGATTAATCATTCGTGTATGATCAAAGTGTAAAATCTTCCTGGAAACTATCGTCCCACTCATATATTCCTGGTACTATAAACGTAATAGTGAACCTAGTCAAATTACGAAAAGTCATCCTGATGTTGGTAACAAATAATAATTACACTTTTTTATTGTAAATATTACCATTAAAGGCAACCATTTCAAAATATTATTCATTTAAAAGCTAATTAATGTAGCGATCCAAGAGGGAGCAGTCCCGTGCCCGAGGGAGTCCTTATGCTAAGAGCTTTTGAAAATAGGTTCAAGCTTAAGTGCACTTGGCAACCCGGTGAATCTAGACTACCTTTAGTAGCACTTTAACTGTTATCTTATACATATTCTACAATTCTCTGTATACTAGTAGTTTGCACAAAATTACACGGGAATTTAAATTAACTGTGTGATGTCAGCTTGGTTATGGTACCTTGGTATAATTCTTGCCTTACCATTCTCGAAATTTATATCTGCTGTTCTTAGTACAACTAAAATCATATTTCATACTGATATTATAAATGTGAAATTTTAGATGGATGGATGAATGTTTGTTAGAGTTTGTACCGTAAATGCCTGAACGGATTTAGATGAAATTTGGTGTAGAGGGTAGTCTGGAAGAACGCATAGGCTACTCACTTTTGTTTTGTAATAACACGCGGACGGACTCGCGAGTGAAAGCTATTATTAAATAAACTGTTAAAATGTGACTACTAACACAGAGTAAAGCTATCCAATCAAAATTAATTATGTTGATTTATAATACGTTGTAATGTTGAGATATCCTTAGAAAAACTAATGCAAACGAGTGACTTATAAACCAGTTGGGGCGCAGCCATTTTGTCTAATGTTATCGTTTTTCGATGGCGTATTGACAAAGACCACTACTGTTTTTATGGTTAACAAATAGCACCGGCCCAGCCGGTGAATGAACTCAGACCGCGTAGTTTAAATATTAAGACGCCGATTGTAAATGTATAGTTGCCTATTGAGTTATTTATACAGCGGCGACCAATCAATTTAGTCGGTTGTTCGAATGTTAAGTATCTCACTTATAGAGTTTATTAGGTACCAAATGATTCCGTTTGTATCGTGAAATTCCACTGCCCTAATGTTTGTTTTAAAACGCTATTATTAAATTTGTTTTTAATTTATTTATTATGTATAGTATTTTCAACATTAAGATTTTCGTATTGTAATATCTGATACCACATTAATAAATTAACTTTGTCTCTAATCAGACAGTTGATCTGAATTTTTAAAAACCTTTGTTTTAGAATCTATATTCCAGAGTTATCTATATCCTATACTAATATTATAAAGAGGAAAAATTTGTATTGAAATAACTCAAAAACTACTGGGGCGATATTAATAATTCTTTTACCTTTAAAAAGGGAATTTATCTGTGGCTACATTATTTAATTTCACGCGGATGAAATTGCGAGCACTAGCTATCTAGAATAAATAACGTAAATCTAGTATTTTTGAATCGATACGCCGCAGGCCAAACCCTTGTTCCGTCCTAAATCGTACGAACTAATTGGAACATTAACAAGCGAGTATCGTTCCTATTGTTGTGCCCACGTATCGCCCACCCGCAATGTTTGATGCTCTCGTAAAGTCGACATGCTTCTGTGGAGCTAGTTTGATCTTTTATCGACTTCATAAAAAAGTATTTATAGATTTGAAACGTGCCTATAAAATACACGAGGAAATCAATCAAAAATACTTAGAAAAGAGATACAAAAGTTAAGCCTAGTTACCACAAAATACACTAAAATTTAAATGATTGTCAAGAGCTAGCTCTTCTTTATATGATTTGTTTGAAGCTGGACCAAAGACAACCGGCTGTTATGGAGTAATACAACAAACGTAACGAAAATAAATTTGTTCATAAACAAATACTTACTACTTTCTAATAATTATAAAGGCAAAAGCTTTAGACCGCTGGTACACCCAAGAACATCTCCATAAGCAGAGTTTTGTTGCCAGTTTCTCCCAAATTAGAATAAAACCACAAGCACTTGACACTGGCCCAATCCGCTGAGGGAGAGCCATAAACAAGAAAGAGAATAGACGGCGAAAGCTTACCTAGATAAATGGATGGATGTTACCGTTTGTAGCCTGTAAACGGCTGAAAGGATCTCAATGAAATTTCCACAGAGGTCAAAGGTAGTCTAGAAGAACAAATAGGCAACTTACTTTTTTTTTAATTCCACGAGATAGAGTCGTCAGAAGCTAGTAACCAACTATAGTTTTACGTTTAGACATAAAATTTCCAGGCCGTTGTAATAAAAGCTTGGTAAACCCTGGTAGTCTCTAAATAAACGCAAATCATTGCGAACTGTATATAAATTGGCGAAATGACACGGCGCCTCCACTCGGCCCACTTTATGGTAACTATGTCTACCGACTTTTATATTCTGTTTCAGTTTATTTTATGTAAGATAGCGTATTATGTCAATAAATTACAAGTTGTTATTTACTAGCTGTTCCTCCCGACTTCGTCCGCGTGTAATTCACAAATAAATAAAAATAAGCCTATGATTAATCTTTCTATTGGTGAAAGAATTTTTAAATTTATTTTTACTTGATAAAAATACATGCAAAAATACAAATATTTCCTCTTTATAATTAGCATGGATTATTATTATTTATGATTACTTTGGTTATTTTAAGTGGGAGTAATTCATGTTTGGACCTCCCAAAGAAAGTTCGCGTAGCCTCGAGCTTTGGCGCCTATTATGGTGCGCGCAAAATGTAAGCCTGTAAGTTGAATGCGCCTAAGAGGCGTGGGCGGACGCCTACGATCATATTTGATTTATTCATTGACATTAGTTAGAAAATTGACATACATTTAATTTAAAAACAGTTTTAAATAAAATTACTAAAAGATTTGTACTAATATTGTTTCGAAACCGACCTTGTATCTCACGTGCTGATGTCTCTATCTGATAAGATAAAATTCTTTTACTACAAGAAAAGGTAAAATTTTCAATGAAATGATTTTGCGTTTCAAAACAAATCGTCGCAATTAAAACACCGGTAATAATACTGCGATACGTTCCGTGTTAATCTCAGCATGCCGATCTAACTGCTAATCTAATGTATGTAGGCTCATTATCGTCTACAACCGGTGATTACTCTTAGCATTTCATGCATGCCTAGTAGATAACGACGATCGGAACGATAGCTAGATGAATTTTAATAACAGTGCAATTTAAAAATGAAAATGATACACAATTTAAGCATTCTCTATCTCTGTATAATACCTGAGAGTTTTTTTAATAACTCGTGATTACATTGTTGGTCTCCTGGTAAGGCTTAGGCATCGTTACATCATTACGCCGGAATGTTATGCCAATTATGGACCAGTTGGAAAGCGCCTTTATTGCTCAGTTAAACTCCAGTTTATAAATAGGCGCCATAAGACATTTTCCAGACAACACAATAAAGTTTTATCGAGTACAATCTGTGTACTTAAAGTAACATTATGTTTAGACTATGTTTTATTTCATGAGTAAAAGTTGACAGCTTTTGTACATCTGTGTCTTGGCTGCATGGTAACTAGTTTTGTAGTAAATGTTTTTCTTGCGTTCAGTTTGATTTAATTGCAAACAATGTGTAACTTCCTAGTTGCATCTCCTTGTGCGGATGCTCCCAGGTGCTTTACCTATGCGTAATAGTACACACGTCGCGTACGATGCATGAGATTTGCACGTGCTGTAACTCATAATGTTGCTGCTCTCCTAGTACATAAAAAGCTTAAAATACCTATTTCCGCAAATATAAGAAATTTAACGTATCCTTGGAACTAATGGAGATAATACAAGAACGTGTAAAAATTAAATAAGCAAATGTGTAAGAATCGGAACTACTATAAAAGGCAATTCAAAATAAATTATGCATTGTAATATTGTAAAAAACCTCAAGGCATGCATCGTGACTGCATACGATTGCGCGCGGCAGCCGCAAGAATGTTTACTACTCCACTCGGATTTCTCCACGGATGTATGCAGTCCTGGTCGCCATGACAAAGAACGTATTATGTATTTAAATTACTAAGGGCTTGTCCCACCACTGGCTGATAGAGACTCAGATAGCTTAAAAATGACGTTCGATATTTCTTTCGCATATTTTACACGTTGGATTGTTATCAAAAAAAATTATAATTTGGTGCGACAGGCCCTTAATGATGTATGAAAAAGTTTTTTTGTCATAATTATCAATGATGCCTTAACTTGTATTGTAAACATTTTCTAAATAATCAAAGACAACTTGTTAACGTCATTACGTTATCAAATACAAAGAGAATGCTAAACTAAGTAATTAATACACAGTTCAATTAACTTTGATAAACGTCAATTGTAGCCCTACTTTCCTGGCGAATTTAAATTTACTGCATAATTATTGTAATTTGTTTAATTAAAAAGGATAAGAGAATGTCTCTGCGAACTGCAGAGATGTTGCAAACAGGTTTTTGTGTTTGGTTGTTTATCCATTTATTTGACCTTCCTTATATCGACGGACACTTTAATGTATTTAAAATAAGGTTAAAACCTGATTGAGACTTGATTTAAATGGGAAAAGAAACTTGCTGCTAAAACTGTTGAAGATTCGAATAGATTATGATAATACTGTTTATATTTTTATTTAATTGACACTATAAAATGTATAGTAAAATATTGTAATGTTATTCTTTGCAGGTGTCCTCATCGTCTGTAGGCGAGATGAGCGAGCGCGAGAGATACCGCGCGCCTCCACAGCCCGAGCCGCCGCCGCACCGCGTGCGCGCCGCTGATCTCTACCCGAGGTTGCGCGCGCATCACGACGAGCCCGGCCTCGATGCTGGCTTCACGCCTATATGCGGCGAGTATGTGCAGGTACGGACCTATGACATTTATGTACCCCTAGTACTTACAGTAGAAAGGTTTCTATAATCGAAGCAATTTTAATTAACTGGGTAAGCAGATAAGCAATAAATGGTAACACAAGTGTTAAAATAATAAGTGTCAGTAAATAATTCAAATGTAATTCGATACTGGCACACATAAAAAATGTGTTTAAACAAAATGTGCTAATTTTGCTGTTCAAACATGTAATCGATGTATTTACAATATCTACCACAATTTGAACTATATTTCTATGTATAAAAATTTGATAACTCTGCCTACCATTAATAGTTACGTATGCTATATGTATTAAGTGATGCTTTAGTAGTCAACAAATACCGATTACGTAAAACTGATATTCATCGGGTATAGCATAGTAAATACTAAATAGTACCGGGTTCGTTCAACTCGATACGCATTCAACCTGATGACCTTACTAGTCTACTGAACAGTTGCACTGCTCTACTACGCACTATTTCTTCCTAGAAACTAGTAAACCTTTACTAACTAAAATTAATTAAAATTGTCGATGAAAAGCATCAATGAGTTTCTCTTCGAACTAACAAGACATGGTAATGTTAAGATTAACACGCACTGGAATGGAGCAATGCGTGTTCACCCTTATGCTTCTTTGCTTCTCTTTTTTAATGTGTTATTGTTGTGATATGTACCTTGTATTGTTTTAAAACAAGTTTGTTTATATTTAGAGACAACACAATGAAATTGTAATAATATTTACAAAAAAAATCTTTGGTTTTAAAACATTGTTTACTTATGTAATTTATATTGATACATCTTATGACCGTCAATTTGTATTCAAAACATCCACACAATAATTATCATATCGCAATATTTATGTTTAAACAATAGGTTTAATAATAATTAATCAATTATTATTAATAAAAGATTATTATTGGATTATCCCCACACTTACAAATAAACACATTTTATCTAGAAAGTAAAAAGGTGCCTTAAATAAATTAATTCATATAGATAACGAAATCTTTATTTTTACTGACCAATAACAATTTCAAATACCAGGAGTGTATAACAATGAGGCGGTGTGTCCGCAGTGGGTGGGTCGCGTGGTGGACGGCGGCACCATCTCCATGTCCAACTACCGCCTGCACGTGCAGCCTCGCCGTCGCGCTGGTCCAGGTGCTTCTGTGCCGCTGCGGCTCATAGACGGTCTCGAGATCCGCGAGCTGCTATGCCTGCTCGTACTCTGCAAGCATGGGAGACAGATCAAGTAAGTACCATAAATAACTCCTATAAACTTCTCGAACCCTAGTACGTTGGAAATATGAACTACGGCCCATTATAACTTAGAAGAAAGTTATTTAACTTTATCTCTAACTAGCTGTTCCCGTGCGACTTCATCTGCATAAAATTATGAAAATTCAATTTTATTTTAACAGTTGTCAAAATCAATCGCAAATGTCAATATGACATGACATGATGACAAACCATGGCAACCTCGAATATTTACCCCCTAAGTTTAATGGCGTAAATATATATAGCCTAAAGCGTGACGTAAGTGTAGGGCTTTTTATTAAAAAGGTTTATTCAAAAATATGCTGTAATTTCTGACATCTTAGGCAACAAAGAAGTGTGTGTTTACGCTTTATTATATTAGTAGAAATATAGTAAAGATTAAGTATGTTATTGGCGCTAGGAAATGTGATGACATTAAAAAAGAAATTCTTAAGATTTAGCGCAGATTCTTTGTGCAAAATTTACATAACGTAATGTGCAAAATAAATGTTGTTTGTACACAATGTTTATCGTAACATCGCTGGTATATTTTTATATCGTAATTGGATTATATGTTGTTCCGTGCATGTTGCAATCTACAATTCAATTAATAAGCTTCTATATTTAGTTTCTTAATGAAGTAGTCAACACAGACGTCACTCAAGTCTGTCTTCATTTATGTTGTGTAATGAATGACAACATATTCTGTTACTTGAATGCACTATTTATCTAACTGTCGCTCAAATTACTTCCGTCATTCTTACTTCTTACTAATAATTTATAATAATATTAATAGTATGGGCGTTACAGCCATGTTATACTTTATTAAAATATAGTCTTCATTACCTCTTATGTTTTCTTGCAATTTGCACAGAATAACCTTACCAATATGGCCGTCGTGTCGTCGAGCTAATGCAACACCCTTATTTTTGACAACCGATTATTAAAATAACAAGCACAATTACGACATTTTAAAACAATGACATAAATATTTTAAATAAAGTCTTGGATCACAATTACAAAGCTTATATCGTTATTTCAAATTATGACAAATGGTATTGATTTATAGCACAGACTAAATAATCTTCAAGAATACAGAATACATCAAAATAGTTAAAAAGCTAACAATAGTTTGTTGGAGTTTGTAGACTAAACTGCTGAACGGATCTCGATAAAATTTGGCATTGATGTAGAGAATAGTCTAGATTACATAGGTTACTTTTGTTTTATTTTTAATTCCTCGCTGACGAGGTCACAGGCTAAAGCTAGTTAAAAATAAATTTTATAATTTACATGTTTTTCGTTTGATATCTTCAATAGACTACTAAGTAAATGACTTTTCTAATCTCTTGCAATTTAAACTAGAACTACAAATTGTTGCATTAAAAAAAACATACAGACGAATTGAGTACCTCCTTCTTTTGGGAAGTCGGTCAAAAATTTGCGTGGCTTATCGTTTCCTCGTAGTTCAAAGAAATGTTTATTTGGTTTAAATGTTGTATATCATCGAATTCAATACCGTCTGATCAAGCTGTTTTTAGGACTGTAAATTCTTACGTACAGTTCTAAACGCAAATATATTACATAGCAACACAGCGGAATTAGTGTTCAAATGATAATAATTATAATTTAGATCGGATGGGAACAAGCGATAGATGTAAAACGTCACTGTCCGCGATCGAGGCCGCCAACCGATAGCCGGTAGAAAGTTGTGTGAAAATTCCAACACTAATAAGATAACATTTTAATTAACTATGCTAAATCTTTTATTTCAACTACCAAAATATAATGGAGCATGGGTTAAATTGCAACAAACATGTTAAAAACCTTGCTGTTGCCCGCGATTTTGTCCACGCAATATTAAGATAAAAAAGTAGCCTTATAATATGTCTTATGTCAGCTCCCTTTAGAGAAAGTCCGATCGAAATTGGCCCAGCCGTTTCGGAACAAACGCGACTTGCGGACAGACAGACAGACAGACAAAAAAATAATGTGATTTTCGTTATCAGCAACGCAAATACATCATCTTCCCGAAATCTGGAATTTTTCTTTTGATATTATACACAGACACTCCAATTTTATCATATATATACCACTGAATTAGTTTAGGATAAGACTAGGAGACCATAAATTGATAGAATCTTTAACCATTACAAATATGAAAGGAATACATCCGTGTACCGTTTAGTATTACCGACATCCATTGTTTAAATATTTGTTCATTCAGTGTACAAAATGTAAAAACACTCAGGATTGCAGGCGACATCGACATATGAAGTCTTCAAACAACTTGACTTGAGTGTTTGATAGAATATTTACTTTACACGTTTCAAAGATCTAGGCTTAGTCAAAATGTTAGTGTAAAATAGCATATAGAAAGTGTATTTCTACTAAAGATAAACAGCACAAAAACGACAAGTAACCTTCGCTTTAGTAAGATGGACGTTTTTAGAATAGCAATGTATTAGATGTTTGCTATGAGAATCATATAATGACCGGTCGTTAAAATGTCGGAGAAAATTTTGTTCTTAGTCTAAAATAGTTGTATTCCTCTATTTGAAATGGAATTATCTATGAAATGTACTTAGTATTTGTAACTTTAAACTATATCGAAATATTAATTACTACTAAGAGCGGGCGCACATCTTTGAAAAAACACAAATGTTGTGCGATTGTCGATTGTTTCGCAGCCAATTCAACTGTTTAGTTGCACAAGTAAAAATCGAGTAGTGTTCGCACCTCCAAGCTAATAGGAATCAAAGCGATAATAAACACTTGTGCGCACGCTTTTTTGACAGTGGTAGTGCCCGCTTTAACATCTTAGCACGAATGGGCCGGCACGCCCGGTGTAATACCACGACCACACAGAAGATAGGCGTGAAATGGAAGCAATTCCGTGTTTCGTCTGATGAGTGTGATGCCGGAGGCCTAATTTAAGTCCCTTTCTCTTTACCACCCTTTTCTTTTTAGGAGAAGTTGGGAAGAGGAAGTGGATTTGACGGTGGAGGAGATGCATAGGAAGGGGAAATATTCTTTTTATGTGCGTCTCCTCCTCCGTCGTATAAGGGTAGGCAACGTATCTGCAATTGCGGATGTCTATGGGCAGCGGTCGCTTCGCCATTTTGGCGGTTTCAGGTGGCCGCTTGCTCGTTTGCCACCTTGTGTTATAAAAAAAAAAATGTAAGGAAATAAAAATCTTGGACTATTATCGTTACACTGATAGAGCTCGCTTTAACATCGCATGAATGGGGCGGCTCGCTCCGTGTAATACCACGACCACACTGAACACAGGCGCAAAAGAGCAATTCATAGGCCTAATTTCAGTCCCTTTCCATTTTTACCCCTTTTTATAAGGAAGAGATGGGAAGGAAATATGAATTGGTAGAGAAGATATGAATGAAATTTACATAGAACGATTAATTTTTTCAAGATATCCTAATACTTTAAACAACAAATCCTGCTTCCAGATGTACGTTTACAACGGGCGAGCAGTGTTTGGAGTGGTGGCGGAGATTGACCACGGCGTTAGCGCCGCTGTCTTCGTTACAAGATACATTCGCAGCCGCGTACGCAGCGTGGGCAAAGGAGCAACCGCCCGCGTCCGTGCACCGCGCGCTTATGAGGGCATCGCATGCACCGCAAAGGCATTGGTTCGGACCTGAGGTGTGTTGACAGCATTACAATGATCATATAAAACAAGTACATTATTTGTTGGAGTTACTATCAGAAAAATGTTGAGGCAGAAGATTCCAGAATTAGTGGTGTTTAGATATTTAAGAGACCTAATAAAAATGTCTTCACTATGCTGTTATTTTGTGATGTTTGTATTTATATATCGTAAACTTTATGCATTCATAAATTAATTATTGAAATAGGAAGTGGTGTAATCGTTTCCTGCATATTTTATTACCTTAAGTGTGACCGCATTAGAACCTTCATAGACCATATAAATGTTGATGTCAATGCAATTTATTTGTAGCGGAATATTTGTAAAAGTACGAGTATTTCCTTTTCGTTGACAGGTTGAAAGACTAGGCTTCACGACTAAGGGCGCATGGCGAGTGACAGCTGCTAACGCGGAGTATAAATTGTGTCCGTCCTACCCGCCTTTACTGCTAGTGCCCGCTACCATCGGGGATGAGGATCTCGACTCTGTTGCCAGGTAAATCATCCTAATCACACTTCATCCTAATATTATAAATGCGAAAGTTTAGATGGATGGATGTTTGTTAGAGTTTTTAGCATATACGGCTTAACAGATTTCGATGAAATTTGGTATAGACGTAGAGGATACTAGGAGGAGGATAGGGGAAAAAATGTTAAATACCAGCATAAAGTTATGAATCAGTTTTTACTAAGTTTTCTATGCTGAATGGATAAGGCCTTTCTAAACTGTGTAATAATTAAGTTTTTTTTTTATCATATAAGGTGGCAAACGAGCAAGCGGCCACCTGAATCCACCGAAATGGCAAGCGACCGCTGCCCATAAACATCCGCAATTGCAGATGCGTTGTCTACCCTTCATTGACGGAGGAGACGCACATAAAGAGGATTTCCTCTTCCTATGCGTCTCCTCCGTCGTCAAATCCACTTTTCCTTCCCATCCTCTTATCTTACGAAAAGGGTGGAAAGGGAAAGAGACTAAAATTAGGCCTCCGGCACCACACTCATCAGACGAAACGCGGAATTGCTTCGACTTCACGCCTATCTTTGTGGTTGTGGTATTGCTGGGGGCGAGCCGGCCCATTCGTGCGAAGATGTTAAAGCGGGCTCTACCACTGTAACTTTATGTGTTTCTTTCCAGATTTAGAGCGATGCGTCGCATGCCGGCGGTGGTGTGGCGACACCGCGGCAACGGCGCGGTTATCGCGCGCTCCTCGCAGCCCGAGGTGGGCTGGCTCGGCTGGCGCTCTAATGAAGATGAACGGCTATTAGCCGCCTACGTCACCGCCTGTAACGCTGATCGCGGCACTCAACCTCCCGCTACCAACAAGGTATGTACGCCTGGTACTTCATTCAGACGAAAAACGTAGAACTTGTATACTTAAAGTATACTTGTATACTTGATTGGGTTCCAGTGGTAGGTAACATCATCTCTGTCACTCTTTGAGAAAAACAGAGATAACAATATGATTTAACTTGTTTCCAAAGAGATTCAAACTATATAGAGGAAGCATAGTTGACACTTCACTTGAGACATTCACATGATCCACTATCTATTGATAGAACCTCAAAAGCACATGTCAATGTAATTATATTAAAACTAGCTTTCGCTCGCGACACCGTCCGTGTGGATTAAAAAAAAATAAGTACCCTATGTGTTCTTCTAGATTAATCTCTACATTTATGCCATATTTCACAGAAATTTGTTTAGTCATTTAGGCTACAATTTCTAACAATCATCCATCCATCCATCCATCTAAACTTTCGCATTTATAATATTAATATGAATTGGTGTCATAGGTGTCATTTTGTGACATTAGTTTATTTTATAACATCAATACAAGTGCACGAGGCGTATTAAACATGATAACTAACATACCTTTCAAAGAAGTTAGTGAAAAAAATGTTGAATGTCCAGTCTGTATCTCTTTAATGTGTGTGTGCCCAGCAAGTGAAGCTGCTGATAGTGGACGCGCGGTCGTACGCGTCCGCGGTGACGAACCGCGCGCGCGGCGGCGGCTGCGAGTGCCAGCAGTACTACCCGGCGGCCGACATCCAGTTCATGTGCCTGCCCAACATACACCACGTGCGCCGCAGCTTCCACCAGCTGCGGGCGCTCGTCGCCGACTCCGATGATCAGGCCAAGTATGAGAAATATATTGTTACGAGCGTGCGGGATAGAGTCAAAACGCCTTGGAAATTTCTGCGTTAATTTATTCGCGACTTACAATAACAGGGATTCACTGCACTCACAAATCGTCCGTTAAGACTACACGATGCACGCAAACACTGATTCACTAACTCAGCGCACTTTACAGAACACCACTGTCACTATTCGCTAGCACTTTCACTTTGCGGTCTCTAAGTCTTCTTCGTAATTTAGTAATTCGCTCAGGACTTCTTCTTCACAGTTCACTTTCCACCGTCTCACTCCCCGAGTCACGACTGACTCCCCTTATATACTCCGAATTTCGATCTTCTTTTCGTTTTTCATTTGTCATTTTATTCCAGAACTTTCTCGATAGGCCGAATTACATAAATTTAATAATAGAACATTCTCGAAGCCGTTTCGAATGTTCGCGACATCTTTTCGCGAACGTCATTTTCACTGCTTGCGGCGATCGAACATTCTGGAAACAGCTCGATTATTCCTCGAATATGATTTTCGCTACTCATCAATAGATGTCGTCGCGACAATATCTATTTCTATTTTAAAAACACATATAAATGTTTGTTATTGGTGTACTGTATATTCTGGTTTCTAAATAAATAGTAGGCTTGCAGTTCGAAGATATATTGTTAAATAGTTACAGTTCAAGGTTAAATTAGGTATGTGTGGTCGCGCTGTCGATCGGCGCGCAACTGGTCGATGCGGTGTGAGGGCGCGCGGGGGACGGATGAGGGCTGAAAGGGCCTCTTCGCCCCTAATCCCCGCCGGTGTTGCAGTGAAACGCAACAATGTTTTAAATGTTGGAGCACCCTTTTAAGTTAATTTTTGTGGCAGGATGCTCTATTCTTACTAGTTACACTTAACAATTCAAATTACATTTTACACAAACGTAAAAAAAACAAATGTGGGTAAAAAAGTGTGTAAATCTTCAGTAAGTTTTTATAGGTGTTCGATTTGTTTAAATTACGAGAATTTTTTACATATACTCATAACATAGCTTTTTAATGGTGAAAGAATTTTTGAAATCGTCTCAATAGTTTTTGAATTATTTCAATACATATAATAATACAAAAGTACAAATCTTTCCTCTTTATAATACCTAAATGATATACAATTACAGTAGAACCTCGATAAGTTAAAGTCCAAGGGAAACACAAAATAGTTTAAGTTATAGAGGTTTTAAGTTATCAAGGGTCTATGTTGTAGAGGTTTGGGGCTCTGATGGGAAAGGAATATATTATTTTTTGAAGTTATAGAGGTTTTTAAGTTACGGAGGTTTGAGTTATCGAGGTTCTACTGTATTTTTTTACTTATAATGTGTGTGTGTCAGTTGGCACAGCAACCTGGAGCGCACGCTGTGGCCGCAGTACGTGGCGGGCGTGTGCCGCGCGGCCGGCGTGGTGGCGCGCGCCGTGCTCGCCGCGCGCCCCGTGCTCGTGCACTGCTCCGACGGCTGGGACCGCACGCCGCAGATCGTAGCCGCCGCACAACTCGCACTCGACCCCTACTACCGCACCGTTGAGGTAACTGTGGCTAATGTTCTCCCTCTCTTTCTCTTTGAAAAAGAGAGACAACAATATTGAACATATTAAGGAAGGCCTTAATTCGTTTAAGATAATGTCTCACGAAAGTTATGATGACAATACACAATAGACAACAATATATTGATATTTTGTGTAAAAAAAATTTAAGTATCCGTTTTCTAAGTAAATGACTTCTTTTTACTTTATAATAAAAAAGGAGATTTTTATAATTCTGTAAAATGTTTTATAACATGTCACTACATGAGAGGGCACTAAACTTGACAACATATTACCTTTCAAGGAAGTTACCGTTGAAATTCCCTATGTCTAGTCTATATTTCTCTTAGTCTTTGTTATAAGGTTACAACATTTATTCAGGGCTTCCGCGTGTTGATCGAACGCGAGTGGTTGGACTTCGGGCACAAGTTTGCGGATCGTTGCGGACATCAGTTCGGTGCGGAGGACCCGAACGAGCGGTCACCCATCTTCTTACAATGGCTCGATGTTGTATACCAGATGATGCTGCAGTATCCTTGCAGCTTCGAGTTCAATGAGGCATATCTCGTAAGTTAATATTGCTCAATCTTCTATCTCTTTTACACACAATTTGTTTTACTACATGTATATGTGATCCTGGTGTCGGACTCCTGATTAATTTAATGAAACTTATGCAATCACTTATCTTTCCTTGGATTTCTTATAAAATCCATACTAAGGGTCTCACTTAATGACTGTGAGTGAGGCAAATGTAGTTAATCTTCAAAATGTGCGATTAAATTGCATAGCCTGCTGCTAATGATCCAATAACAATAAGAATCATCATAAAAACAAAATTATATCTTAATAATATTATAAAAGCGAAAGTTTAGATGGATGGATGTTTGTCAAAGTTTGTAAACTAACCGGCTCTAGGGATCTCGATGAAATTTGGTATGGATGTAGAGGATAGTTTTGAAGAACGCATATACTATTCACATTTGTTTTTATTTAAATTTCACGCGGACGGACTCGCGGGCGTAAGCTAGTAATTTTTTAAAACTATGACAATAATTTCCAGATAAAGCTAGCAACACACGTGCATTCGTGTATGTTCGGCACGTTCCTATGCAACACGCGGCGCGAACGTATCGAGAGTCGTGCGGACGGCGCCGCGCACGTGTGGCACTTGCTTCGCGCTCCCGCCTACCGCAACCATCTCTACTCACCGCATCAACATCAACAGGTAAGATATTATTTACCATTTATATGCAAATTATAAAGTGTTGTACTGAATAAATAATTTACTAATTGATGTATCGTCATATAATTGATGGAGTTATAAGTTCACATTAAAGACTTTAACATGCGATGTTTCATGAAAAAACATGTAGTGAATTTTCTGATTAATACTTCTAAACTAATGTAATAAAACGTAAATCACACATTATTTAGTTCTGTAGGATGCAGCACAGTATGTTTTTTTTTTATATTTCATTATTATAAAAGCCCTACGACGACTTATGACTTTAGGCTATATATTTTCATGCTATTAAACTTTGGAAAAAACTGTCATGCGGAAAAAGTTAAAGGTTGTCATGGTAACTGTAATTAACGATAATTACATGCGAATTCATCCGCACGGAAATAGTTTGTCTAATATTATAAAAGCATTTGTATTTTTGTATGTATTGCAATAACTCAAAAATTAATAGATCATTTTAAAAAATCTTTCACCGTTAGATAGGTAATTTTCTGTAAATAACATATAAATATATTTTTTTAAATTCACGTGGGCGAAGTCTCGAGCAACACCAAGTAGTTCATAAATTGCCGTAGTTCACATACTGTGAGACTAGCTGTTGCTCGCGACTTCGCCCGCATGAAATTAAAAAACATAGCTTATGTCGCATACTGATAACTTTTAATGGTGAAATATTTTTTGAAATCGCCCTAGTACTTTTTGAGTTATTTCATTAAATAAATATATACAAAAATACGAACTTTTACTATCAATAATATTAGTATGGATTACCGGGGCTACATAAGTGTGTATTGCAGGTGTTGTGGGTGGACTGCAGCGTGCGCGCCATGCAGCCCTGGTGGGGCATGCTGTGCGGCGAGCGAGAGCGAGAGAGAGAACACGACCCCCCGCACCTCGACCCCCCGCCACAGAACGGTACATGACACTATGAACAGGGGATTCTATTCCGAATTTGAGAAACAGTTGCGAGAACGTATTCGTAATTTCTTCGATAAAATTTGTATGTACAAACCCTAATACAAATTTTGTCGATGACGATACGAAAACGTTTTCATAAATGTTCGTAATAAGTCCTCTTGTTTTGTACAGATATCGAACAAGATGTAAATATTTTTTTATATTTCGCTCAGAGACATTAAAAATAGGTAGAGTAGGCATAGTTACACTTCACTTGAATTTTTTCCACATTATCTCACTAACGCTGTCTATTTATAAATCCCCAAAATGTCAATTTAGTTAATTGTATTTAAATTAATCTCCAATATGTATTATTTTTAGGCACGGTTTAGTTTATTTTATAGCAAAAGATGGGGGCTTATAATGTTTTGTAATATGTTTTATTACAAGCTAATACAAGGACTCGAGGTGGTACTAAACTTGACAACTAATATATTACCTTTCAAAGAAAATACCGGGGAAAAAATGTTCTCCATGTCTAGTCTATATACGTCTTGAATGTCTTTGGTTTCGCTGTACAAGAATGTGACGTCATAGAATTTATATTTACACGATTCTCGTTTGTTTCTAGGATTGATGACGAAAACAAGATCTTGTGACAACTTGTTGAGTGACGGAGAGAAACATACCACCCAGAGGCGGCGCAGCGACCCCAGCATCGCACCTGATGTTATGTAAGTCGATGTTAAACCCTAATTATTGATTTTAAAAAGATTCCAAAATAGTGTAAGCACAGGTAACATTTCAATTGAGACATTTTTCACATAATCCTCAATAACGCTATTTTTATAGGTCCTCAAAACCACATGTCCATAAAATTAATTGTATTTAAATAAATTGCCAATAGATGTCACTAAATGATATTTGAATTCTTATATTTTTTGACAAAGGTTAGTTTATTTTATAACAAAAAATGTAAAATGTTTTATAACATGTCATGAGGTAGAACTAAACTTGAATTATACCCAACCGTCACCTCGCTCTGTCCCCACGTGGGGACAGATGAAAAATGAAGTTTTACCAGTGCCACCTCTTAGTCCCACTATCACCAATAAGGTTATAGATGGAACCGTTAAGAAATAAAATAAGTTCCGACCGTCCCTACGTCGCAAAAGGTGGGACGGATGAAACTTTATATTCTCATCTGTCCCTACGTGGGGACAGAGCTGGGTGACGGTTGTGAATAATTCCTAAAATTGTCTAACAGTACCGTTCAAAAAAGTTGCCGGTGAAAAATGTTCCCTATGTCTAGTATACATTTCTTAAATGTGTTTGTTTTAGTTTGAATTTTTATTATTTTGTAGGAAGTTGTCGTCGCTAGTGTGTCGCGACAGTCGCGCGCTGACAGACAGCTGCGTGGACGAGCTGGCGCCAGCGCTCGCCGGCGCCACGCCAGCGCCCGCGCCCTCGCCGCAGCCCTCCACCAGCCAGGTGAGAGCACACAGACAGACAGACATTTACAGTGTTTCCCCTAAGTGTACATTTCAAAAATGCTTGCCCAGCTAAGATCTTTAAGTACGGTAGTAATTTATTGCGCAGAAAGTATCACATGAAGCTTCTGATTCATGTTTCAAACATTTAACTATCTATTACTCTGTCTTTTTATTAACTAGCTTTCGCCCATGACTCTGTCCGCATGTAATTAAAAAAAGTAGCCTAATGTTCTTCCAGACTATCCTCTACATCGATGACCTTAAGCGATATACGTTCAGCAGTTTAGGCTGCAAACTCTTAACAAAAACCCATCTATATTAGTAAGATTTGACTGTCAATGTTCTGTTTTGCATCTTCTAAAGTAATGGAACTCTTCTAGATCGAAGTGGAAGGTTTGAATCCGGAGCACTTCAGCCAGCCTTCGGGCAGCGCGTCTTCGTCACTGGAGCGGGAGCTGGTGCGGGCGGCCACCGGCACTGACTGCACTGACAGCACGGACGGCTCCCCGCCGCCGCCCGCCCCCACCGCCCCCGCCCCTACACCACACGCGCTGCAGGTACCTGCCTACCCCATTACTGCACTAGTATCAGTGCTTATAGCTGTAGTATAAAGTTTCAATGTTTTTGTCTGGAATTTTGTGCTATTTAAAACGATTAACTACAAAGGTAGAGGAAGATTGAAGAAAGTATGGAAGAGGATATGCTTAAGGGAGTAAATTCAGATATAACGGCTGATAGAGATGTATGGAAGAACATACTATCCCGACACTCGATAGGACAAAATGAGTTTATAACTGTAAACCTTTAAGTTATTAAGGTAAACCTCGAAAAAATTATTTTGAATATTTTGATTATTTCATGTTTTATTTACCATTTGTTCAGAATGGTGTGGTTGGCGAGCTGTCGCAGAGCGTTCTTCGCACGCCGGACGACGACACGCCCGACGAGCCCGCCGTCTTCCTCGCTGACACTTACTCTGAACTCCTGCCCATGCCTGAAGTCAGTATCTATAGTTGTACAAGACATTGACACAGATAGAAATAGAAAAAAAGGGACAAAAACATAAAATTCTTTTCGTTTCAGGCTTCAAGGGAAAGTGGACGTACTCGCAATATAAGCATAACATGGCGGTCTATCTCTGAGTCTAGCAACCAATCGTCCACCGGGTTCGACATCGCGGGCACGCCCCCCGCCGCACGCACCGACAGACCCCCCGACCGACATGAGCCCCCCGCCATTGACACCCGGTGCACTGACGTCGACGTCGACATCGTCAACCACAACGTCACCGCGGACGTTACCACTGACGTCATCGGCAACGTCACCGCTGACGTCACGGACGACGGCCCCCTCACTAACGGCGTCGTCAATGGACTCAATGATATATCTGCCAAGTTCATGCAAGTCGATTTAAATGGTAAGTAAGTAAGCAGTGACAAAAAAATCCTTATAATTTTGCTATTAAAGGGTAAATAAAATGCCTTTATTGGATTTTAAGCAGTTTTGTTTATTCTTGTTACAATTAGGTGGTGCGTCATCAAGCGGCGCGAGTTCAGAGAGCGAGGGCGAAGGTTCGGGGTCCGCGCGCGGCGCCGCCAGCCAGCTCACGCTGCGCCCAGCCTCGCCGCGCCGCAACTGCTGCCGCTGCGCACGCGCTCCGCACGGTATATATCATGACACGCCCCTAAGGTCACACGTCACGCCCCTTATCCGTAATGCCACACCACGCACCCAACTTACACACCCCAATTCAATTTAACACGTCTGTAATCCTACACGTCACGGCTCCAACCCATCACGTTCCATAGTCCAATTCGCTATGCACTTAATCCTTCACGACACGCCCCCAATTCATCTCGTTACGCCCCATATCTGTCATATACACAAATACATACACTCAATTTTGACTAGACACAATTATATACCTTATTTACGAATGTATTGTGTGTAGGCGTGGAGAGCGAGGCGTGGTGGTGCGGGGGCGGGGGCGGTGCGGGCGAGGCGGGCGGCGCGGCGGCGCGCGTGCGCTGCGTGTGCGGCGCGGCGGCGCGCCCCGCGCACGACCCGCCCGACGGCCTGCCGCCCGCCGCAGACCCCCTGCAGACCAGGCTGCATCAGATCATATTGTATCAAAAGGTATGTTGACATCAAATAGTCTGAAAAGCATAAAAAATCTGGATAATGTAATAATATAAAGAAGAAAGATTTGTATTTTTGTATGTATTGAAATAACTTAAAAATTACTGGGCCGATTTTAAAAATTCTCTCACCGTTAGAAAGGTAATTTATTTGCGAGTAACGTAGGCATTCTTATATTATTACTTTTAATTTCATACGGACGAAGTCGCAAGCAAAAACATGAATATAAAAATGTTAATATCGTTGTATTACAGAAAGTAGTGGAAGAATTGAGCGGGCAGCTGCGGGAAGCTAGGGAGGCGCTGCGGCGGGCGTCGCCGCTGGGCGCCCCGCCCCCCGCGCGCGCCTCGCCCTCCGCCCCCTCGCCCACGCAGATGGCGGTGAGCGCCGCCAGTGGCAGTGCGGGCAGCGCCGGCAGCGCGGGTAGCGCGGGCAGTGCGGCCAGCGGTGCCGCCAGCGCCGGCAGTGCGGGTAGCAGCAGCGGCAGCGCCTCCGAGGTGGAGGTGGGCGAGGAGGCGCGCGCCGCCTGGCTGCCGGACTCCGCCGCGCCGCGCTGCCAGCACTGCCGCAACCACTTCTGGCTGGCGCGCCGCAGGCACCACTGCAGGTACACAACACTTGCCACTTACAGCTTTAACATAACTTATACTTGACGTATTCAAGTCGCAAATGGTATAGCGACATTAGTAAGCTATCAAAATTTAAAAGACTAAGTGTTGTTCGCGACTTTGCGTGAAATTAAAACACAAAAATAGCGTATGTTACTCACTGATAACTTAGCTTTAGTGCTGTAAGAATTTTTGAAATCGGCCTAGTTTTTGAGTTATTTCAAAACAGAAAAATACAAATCTTTACTTTTTATAATATAGTTAGTTTGAGAATTTTTCTGTGATTTCGTCTACGCGACATAAAAAGTAGTTAATGGCCTAACCTACGTCGTTTTGGATAATCATAGTAAACATACATCCATTTAGAGTTTCGTATTCAATTAGTGTTATGTTTTTCAGACGGTGCGGCGGTATATTCTGCGGCTCGTGTTCGGAGATGAGTCCATGGGGCGAGTGCGGCGCCGTGCGTGTCTGCCGGCGGTGCCGCGCGCTGCGGTGACCCGCCCCCGCCCCCGCCCCCACACACCTCCGCCCCCTAGCGGTCCCCCTCGGTCATTCCTTCATTCATTCAATAACAGCGATATCATTCAAATGAATGAAGTGCTGTCATACACTTTGCAGAACTCTCGACGATTTAATTACTCGACTGATTTGTCCTTCGTCACATCCCTAGTTCCTTCTCCGCTTTAACATGATTATTTAAAACGCATGTTATCTGCGGAACATTAAAATCTGTTATTCAAATGTGACATTTTAGTTAACAAGCTGCAAATTTATGTACATAATGAAATTATCATTAATGGACGTGGCGACCGCTCTGAACTTCAAAATAATTTATTACCGCTTCCTTGATATCATCCCTATGTAATACGACTAATTTTGTATATGTAAATATTAACTATACAAATGTAGAAATAACTCGCATCTAACGTTGGAGCCTTATTGACTAGTCAGAGTACCAGGATGACATAAGACGGGAGAAGTTCTATTTGACGATACGATATCATAACTCCGATTTGACATTTGAGTGAGCATTTTAAATAGTTTTGTTTGTATCGAAAAGTGACGAAATGTATTGAAAGTAAAGGATTTAGTATACTACGGGTGTGAAAGGGTTTAGTAAAATTGACGAAAGGTTTAGGAAATGAATAGAGAATGTTGTAAGGCTGATTTCGAATTGAATATTTCGGAGTTTTAGTAAAAGGAAAATATTGAAATTAGACTTTGAACAGCGTCCCTTGCCAAACTATGCCGATATAGACTGATTATGATTTTATACGGCGCGTGCTGTTTGGTTAAGGCTAACTGCAGACCCGGCGTGTGCTAGCAGTCCGCACTTTAACATGAGATTTTGTGTACACGGGTGCTTTTTTGTAATAAAATTTATTTATTGAAAAAAAAATACAAAAAACACTTCATAAACCAAGGAAATTATAAAAATCTTGTAAATAATTTGCGGTTTTATTGTGTTTTGTTTAGTTTTTTGTCCGATTTTTTTTTTATTTAGTGAGAAGCTGATTATTATGTCAAAAGCACATGTTCTAAATATAGAAATGTTAAAGCCAATTTTTTGTTACACAAATCTCATGGTAAATAGTATTGGACTTTTAGAAGACGATTTCATTTTTGTATAAATTCTGTTTTTTTTTCTTTTTTTTTTTGTATCATAGTGTTACATTTGTTTTTATTTTTTATTATATTATTTTGTACAGTAACGTTTTGTTTCACACGTGGTCAGTGATAACTCTGAAGATTGGCATCTTGTTACACGACGAAACATTTACATAGAGACATGATTGAAAGTAATTGATCACGTTTTTGTTAATGTTTCGTTAAACGCATTGTAAATGTTACTCTCAGAGTATTCGGATTATAATTTAGTCTAACTCGAAGTTCTGTATTTTATTTGTGATATTGATGATAATTTTGTATAATTAAGAGTTTAAGAACATGTTAGACTTTAAATTTTACTGGTGATTTTGTAACCCCTCATCCCCTCAGCCCTGTGACGTCATAAACTATATACAATATATATGTAGCGATATATTTACATTATATGCTGATAACTAACGTATATTTCATAGTATATTGACTTGTTTGTTACTAAGCAAATGAATTTTATGTGAAAAACTAAACTCGCGAATACGAACGAAAAATAAATAAAATTGAAATATTTAGGTATTTATTCTTATTTCAATAATTGTTTTTTTTTTAGTTTTTTCTTATAAATGTGTAATAAAATCATATGTTTAGTAATAACATTAATTTTTGCTTCTTATCTAATCCTATTTAACACGAATCTTTTGAAAATTATATAAATTGATAAATAGGAGACTTATGTTTGTCAATATTTTATATACATTCACTATGAAATAACTAAATCTGGTGTTACGATTTACTGAAAGATAGAATTTGTAAGGTAAATACAGTCTTCCAGTTTGAAAGGTTAATTTATTGTCAATTCCATTTAACCTGCGTTTCCATCGCCGAAACATTAATATAAAAACATTGTAATGACCATTGACTTAAAAAACAAATAAAACATGTTTTTATACAAATGTTTCGCCAGTGGAGACTCAGGGTTACGAGACAGGATACTTTGAGCAATATTTATCCAGTAAATAGAATAAGTTTTGTTATTTGATGTGTGAATGTTTAGATAATGGTATGTCTGAGCGTGACGAAAGTATGACTTGAGTTGCGTTTGTATGTTGATGTATGGATGTGTATGAAGGGATAGTGAAAGGATTGTATGAATAACATCCGTGATCTACCTCTTAGTTGGGGGTGGGCTTTTCGCAAATTGACTCACCGAAATCAATATTCTATCTTGAAAGATTTTTTCGATAACCATTGTAATTATTTAATATTTTTGTTTAAATGTCATTTAGTTGGCGAGTTTGTATTATATTTCATACATACTGTATTATATAATTATTTTGTACTAATTAATATAATTTTCAGATTGAATATTGATTTCTACGAGTAAAAGATTCGTGTTAAATCCTTCGCTGTTTGTATTATTTAGTAATATATGTCTCGGCGAGGGGATTGTTGTTAACTTGATATATTTTATATGTCGGCGTCGACTTGTTCGCGACCAATTACTATTGACACAATGTGAAATAAAGCATATTTAGTTTTATGATTTATTGTTTTTTATTATCCTATACTAGCTTTCACCTCGCGTAGAATTGAAATACCAAAAATGAGTCTATGTCTTCATATAGACTATTCCAGAACAGGATGACACTTAAATTCACAGGCTATAGCTTGCTAGCTATATACGAGTACTATCTAATCGCATAACAATACATTGTTATACGATTATATTTGTGGTGTACGAAGTTCACTTATTACTACTTATACAAAATATGTGAAAATAAGCGAACTTGGTGTATTTTTTTAAACTTCAGCTTGGATAGCGCGTAACTGTCCCATTGGACAAGACAACTAATGGCTGTTCTCCGAGATCCATTGAGCAGTTTTGGCTACAAACTCAAACACATCCATCCATCTAAACTTTTGCATTTATAATATTAGGATTAATCAAGAAAAACGAATTTTATATACAAAAAAAATATTTATTCAAGATGTGTCTATTTCCACTGGTGCTTCTGCATCAGTGGAAAAGGCGTTAAAGATTTCTCAGTCATACAAATATATCATTGATTCATAACCAATTTTTTATACATATATACATATATACAAATAAAAAAAAATACATTTCAATAGAAAAATAAAACAAAACAATCTTATTTAATATTCAATGGTGATGCATTTCGTCTTGAGATACTCGTTGAGAGCTTCTTGACCTGAAAAAAAGGAAAAAACATAAAAAAATATTCCTGTACTAGGAAATTGATCAAAGAGATATTACCAGCCAAAACTGTGTAAAAATTACCACTTTGTACCAGGGATAATAAAAATGAATCGATTTTTGACTTTTCGACCTTGAGATACTTTGTTGTGTTTTACGTCGAAGTGACATCTGAGCGTATTTTATGAATGGAATCAGACGATTGACGTCAATTGTCTATTGACAACTCCGGTCGCGTTTTAGTCGTTCGAAAATAGTCGTAATGTTATTTTATTATTTTTAGCTCAATAGTTGAATATTTTCGCGTCAATTTTTTTTCCGTTTATTTTATAACAAGTAGAATCGTTTAAAAAAAGAGAAAAAATACATGCATAGGGAATATGCATGTATTTTTTTTTATTTTTTTAATTTTCACGGAATTGTCACGGAAATTGAGTTTGACAAGTGTATATCAGAACTCATTCTTAATTCTAAATCTCGATTCATACGGTCTTTGCTTAGAGGTTGTTTTTTAGTTTTTCCAAGATTTAGTACTAGTATATACCTAGGTCTTTCCCGAAGCCGGATTGCTTGAATCCTCCGAAGGGCGCAGCGACGTCCGTCTTGTTGTACGTGTTGATGAAGACAGTGCCGGCGTCCAGTCTGTCGGCGGCGGCCAGCGCGCGCGACACGTCCCGCGTGAACACGCCGCTCGCCAGACCGTACTCCGTAGCGTTCGCGCGACGCATCACCTCATCTATGTTCCTAAAATACCAGATTTTATTTTATAGACTAACTGTTGCCCGCGACTTCGTTTACGCATTAAGATAAATAAGCCTATAATATGCCCTTCTCAGCTAGCCCTTCAGTGAGAATAAAAAGTTTCATCCATCCTTTAGTCCCATTATCATCAATAAGGTGACAGATGAAAACGTTATGAAATAAGTTCCAACCGTCCCTTCGTCGCATAAGGAGGGACGGATGAAACTATTTCTCTCATCTGTCCCCACGTGGGGAATAGAATTAGTTTTAGTAAGTGACGGTTGAGAATAATCCGAAATCGGCCCAGCCGTTTCGGATTTGACCCGAAAAACGCGGCTTGTAGACAGACAGACAGACAGACAAAAATGTTTTAAATACGATTTTCGTTATCAGCAACGTAAATACATCATCTCGAAATCTGGAATTTTCTTTTGATATTACAGACAGACACTTCCATTTTATTATATGTATAGATATATATAACTTTCAGTTAACTTACTAAAAAATAATAAAACAAAACAAACACTGATAACTTGTAATTAGTCTTAGCAGAGTAAGAAAAAGTGGAGTTTATTATAATTTAGTAATATGCTTTATTACTTGTAAATATAACACGAGATTGCCCTAAACTTGGTAACTATAGTGCCTTTCAGAGAAAGTACCTGTGAGAAAATTTTATTTATTATAACATATGTTTCTTAAATATCTTTTTTTTTTATATAAGGTGACAAACGAGCAAGCGGCCTGAATCCACCGAAATGGAAAGCGACTACTGCCCATAAACATCCGCAATTGCAAATGCGTTGTCTACCCTTCATTGACGGAGGAGGAGACGCACATAAAGAGGACATTTCCCCTTCCTATTTTCTTCCTATAATCCACTTTTCCTTCCCATTCCTTCCTCTTAAGAAAATGATGGAAAGTAAAATGGACTAAAATTAGGCCTTCGGCACCACACTCGTCAGACAGAACACGGAATTGCTTCCACTTCACGCCTGTTTTCTGTGTGGTCGTGGTATTACTGGGGGCGAGCAGGCCCTACCGCCGGGCTCTACCACTGTTAGATCTATCTTCAGTTAAGAATGAAGTTATGTCCCCAAATATATATTTTTAATACTAACTTGCTAGAAAACTTGCTGATAATCATAATAGGTCCGAAAGACTCCTCCTTAGCGATGTACATGTGGTCCTGTACGTCCGTGAACACGGTGGGCGTGAAGAAGTATCCGGGCCGCGCCACGCGCCCGCCGCCGTATACTAACGTAGCGCCCTCCTTCACGCCGCGCTCGCAGAACTGGGTCAACAGGAAAATGTGTTAAAACATTCATAATTCCTTTATTAGCCTACTAGCTTTTGCCCGCGACTCTGCGTGGAAATAAAAAAAGTAAGTAGCCTATGTGTACTTGCAGATTATCCGTCAGATAAAATTTTCTTGTAAAAATCCCTTTTTGACCGACGTCCCAAAAGAAGGAGGTACTCAAGTCATCTGCATGTTTTTTTTTAATTTTTTTTTATGTGTGTTACGGCATAACTCCGCCGCTAGTGGACCGATATTGATAATTCTTTTTTTATCCGAAAGATAATGCCTGCAAGTGGGTCCCATTGTTTGATTTTTTTATCCTAAACAAATATGTCACACAATCGAAAATTAAAAAAAACGCATTGAGCTTTAGATAGTGAAGGGACAGCTCTCATTAAAAGAGTCGAATTTGTAGTTTTCATGTTTAGTTTTGTAGTCTTTAAGGGGGGCAACATACAGTCTAATTTTAACAAAGAGTATAGATATACCTCAATAAGTTTATCCATATGTGCCTTGTGGTTCTGAGGTCCGTGTGCGGTGCCGCGGTGCAGCGGGTCTCCTATCACCATCTTCTTGGTCTCAGAGACGACTCTGCGTACGAACTCGTCGTGTATGCGCTCCTCCACGAACAGCCTGCCCGCCGCTATGCAGTTCTCGCCCTTGTTGAAGAATACTGCCGCCATACCCTAGGAAACCCATCAGATAAATATCTATCTTCGTATAAAAACTTTATTTTACTAGCCCGTGAGTTTCCGCGTGTAAAAAAGTAATTAACCTATATCTTCCAGATTATCTTCTACATTTGTGCTAGTGTTTAGTGTTTTTGAATAAAAAAAAGTCAGAAATATACTGTAATTGCTGATATCTGCTATTATGTGTTTACGTTTTATTATATTAGTATAGAATTGCTATCTTTGTCGTTTTCATGCATGTGTCTCGCTCGCACAGACCTTGTAAAGTCTTACAGCCTTACAAATAAATATGGTGTAAAAATACATTTTGGAATAAACTGAGTATAAGCAAACATTAGTACTAATATTTGGATTAATTTTTTATACTAGTACGGAGGGTAGCTGAACAATTTGCTAAAAAGCAAACTACCCTACAGACTTGCTTTCATACTTATTTATGTACTTTACTGTTTTGTGTTTATTATGTAAATAAATGTACATTAGGTTAATTTTGTGGTAATTTTTCTTAAAATAATTACTTTTTTTCCAATATTTGCTTATATTCATTTTTTACCGTTTTCATTTGTAAGGCTGATAGTTATTAAATAACGTTTTTCTATAGTTTACTTACATTTCTGATGGCTTTATCAAGGTCACAGTCTTCAAATATGATGAGCGGCGACTTTCCGCCCAACTCCAGTGATACTTTCTTTAAATTGGACACCGCACAGGAACGCATTATTGTTTGACCTGAAACATTAAAATTTAAACAAAAACACTATAAAATTAATTTAAATTACACTAAAAAACACGGATAACTAGAAATTATGTTTGTAAAAATCGGAATTTCAAGTTCATAAAGTCTTTATAAAGGATTTTAGCATATTTAATTTAAAAAAAAAAAGATTTATGTAATCGCAAGAGATTCAAATAGCATTTTTTGACAATAATATAATTGTAAAAATGTGCTTTTCTATTGTTTTTATATAACATAAGGTTGCAAACGATCAATCGGCCACCTGAAACCACCAAAATGGCGAAGCGACCGCTGCCCATAGACATCCGCAATTGCAGATACGTTGCCTACCCTTATACGACGGAGGTGGAGATGCACATAAAGAGGATATTTCCCCTTCCTATGCAACTCTCCCACCGTCAAATCCACTTCCTCTTCCCAACTTCTCCTTATAAGAAAAGAGTGGTAAAGAGAAAGGGTCTTAAATTAGGCTTTCGGCACTACACTCATCAGACTGTACACGGAATTGCTTCCATTTGACGCCTGTCTTCTGTGTGGTCGTGGTATTACTGGGGGCGTACCGGCCCTGCACTACTAACATGTTAAAGTGGGCACTACCACTGTTACCAAATCCAAATGAAGATGATAATTGACAATTTAGTAGGGATTGTTTATGTAAAATCAGGTATGAATCTTTTCGATTTTAGATTTTTACTATTAGAATTCGGGCAACACTAGATTATAGACTTAAATGTCACATCCCTAGCTGACAGCTGTCAATGTCATTAGAAGGATTGATTCGCGCACATTCCTGGCCAGTTCTCTAGTGGCGTGTTTTTAAATATCGCTAGTTACAATTATTTTTATTACGAGCGTCGGTGGCTCAGTGGTTGGCACTTGACTTGTAATCTACAGGTCTTGGGTTCGACTCCCGCCATGTACCAATGTGATTTTCGATTTTTTCGAATTTTCATGTGTACATAATTTACCTGACGTTTTTACGGTGACGGAAATTCAAAGAAATACAAAGATATGTGTGAAGTCACGGTACCCGCAGTGCAGCGTGGTTGACTATGGCCTAGTCACCAGTACTTAGAGCTCTGACCTCTTCGGTGGGGACGTATAGTGAGCTGGTGATGATGATGAGTTACAATGATTGTTAAGTAGGTATACCGATCTCAGTGCTGCCGGTGAAGCCGAGCTTCCTGACGAGGCTGTGGTCAGCGAGCGCCTGCCCGCAGCGCGCGCCCGAGCCGGGCAGGATGTTGACGACGCCGCGCGGGATGCCGGCGCGCGCGCACAGCTCCGCGAACTTCAGCGCGGTCAACGGACACACCTGTACCACACTTGTATAAATAAGTTTTTTTTTATAACTTAAGGTTGTAAACGGGCAAGCGCCCACTAGAATTCGCCAAAATTACGAAACGACCGCACCCATAGACATTTACAATTGCAGATGCGTTGTCTACCCTTATACGACGGAGAAGATGCACATAAAGATATTTCCCCTTCTATGCATCTCCTCCACCGTCAAATCCACTTCCCCTTCCCAACCTCTCCTTATAAGAAAATGGTGGTAAAAAGAAAGGGACTTAAATTAGGCCCCTGGCACCACACTCATCAGACGAAACACGGAATTGCTTCCACTTCACGCCTGTTTTCTGTGTGGTCGTGGTATTGCTGGGGGAGAGGTGGCACATTCGTGCGAAAATGTTAAAACTGGCTCTACCACTGTTAAAGTTATTTTTTATTAGTAAAAATAAGATTTACTAATACTACAAATAACATAGAAAAAAAATATCTTTGATTACAGTTGGAATTTTTGGTCAAAGTAATAAATTTTTCATCTATAAAAACCGTACAAAAATACAGATAAAACCCGATAATACAATTAACAAATAACTCAGTAATACTAACCGCGGCCGGTTTCATCACGACAGTATTCCCTGCAGCGAGGCAGGCCGCCATCTTCCAGGACAGCATCATCAAGGGGTAGTTCCAGGGGGTGATGAGGGCGCACACGCCTATGGGCTCGCGCTTGGTGAGGGCGAGGTTCCTGTTGGGGCGCGCGTGGCTGACGGGCAGGGTGGCGCCCTGGATCTTGTCGCAGCAGCCGGCGAAGTACCGCCACGTCTCTATGGACATGCCGACGTGCGTCTTCAGCGCCAGCGTGTACACCGCGCCGGAGTCCAGCGACTCTATCGTCGCTAGTTCCTCTTTGTGCTGCTCCATTAGGTCGGCTAGTCTGTGGGGAATTGTTGGCAGTTCAGAGAAATAGAGAAAGAAAGAATTCTTTTGGGCAGCCAAAGAAACATAAAGAAATTGAGAAATGGTAAAGGAGAGAAAGGAAAATAGAGAGAGTTAGAGCGAGGGATGGTAAGGTAGAGAGAAAAGGAAACGCCAGAATAGAGAGAGAGAGAGGGAGAGCAAGGAATGGTAAGGGAGAAAGAGTTAGTGGCGGTAAGGGAGAAAAAAGAAAGACAAAAATAGACAGAAAGAGCGAAGGATGGTGATGAAGGAAGACATAAAAAGTTGGTCTTTCGTTCTATTTCTATTTCCCTACGCTAAGGGAGAGAGACGAGGAAAGCGAAAAAGAGATAGTAAAATTTATAGAAGACAAATTACTCTTAATTATAATACCCTCCTTACTAAATTAATATAGAATTGTATACTCACTTGAAGAGTAACTGTCCTCGTTCTCTGGCGCTAATTTTAGACCACTCTCCTTCTTCGAAGGCGACCTTAGCAGCCTTAACCGCCTTGTCGACGTCACCCTCAGACGCACTCTGCACCTTGCAGATAACTGATTCATCTGACGGGTTCACAATCGTCAATAACTTGCCGCTGTCAGAATTAACGAACTCTCCATTTATAAACAACTGTGTAGGGAATTTAATCTTCATTTTATTCACTTCCATTTCAACCCCATCGTAGACTATCTCCTTTTTATCCAAACCTCCCCTAGATTTTAAAACTGCGATTTGACAGAACTCCTCGAATGTCGTGTTCATATAAATGTCTTCGTTTTGCAGTTCAATTTTTGCTAAATCTTTAACTTCCTCTACCAATCTGACGACGTCCATAGAGCCGGCGCCTGACGCGAAGAAGTCAGTCTCATCTTCTATGTCAATTCTAAGTATCGCTTTCCAAACGTCGCGAGCGCCCTCTACGAACTGCTTCTCTTCTGCAGTTAATTCTAGAGATACCTTGGATTCGTTCGCTTTGAAGAAATTCTGCGCATTTATCATTTTACCGTTCACTTTCAATCTTTGAACGTTTAACTGAAAACGGGGGAAAATAATTGGTTTAATAAAACATAATAATGCATCTCTATTTGTAATCGTTAAAAATACATAAAATAAAAGGAAATTTTAATAATGAGACGGCACAAAGACAATACGGAAATGGTCCTTCGAGTCGGATATAAAGCATTCTTTCTTCATTCTTTCTTCTAATTCTTATTAATGGCAGGCATATTATTGTTAACTATCTCATAAAGACACATTTTTAAAATCACTATTAAATACGAGATTTAAATGACATATCCATAAAGATTTGTCCATAGTTAAGAATAACACTTAAGATTACCTTAACACCATCATTAGCGGTAATAAGTAACCCTGCGTCATGTATAACAGCGGGTGTGTCAAGGCCGGGGATGACGAGCGTGTCTCCACCAGCCTCGTACTCCGCCTGCCAGAGGGAGGAGCCGAAGAATTTCACCTCCACATCCTCCTCAACACCTTCTTTATTCTGACCTTTGATGTAGGTGGTGGCTCCCGGCGAGGAGTCCAGACCTCGGATGAAGTTGTGTAGTGCTATACCACCTTTAGACCAATCTATCTGAAAGGGAATTTGGAGGTTTTGTTAATTTTATATTACTAATGATGATTTATTAAATGTATCAATTTTAAACACCCTTAGCTGTTTTAAGAGTCAAAAATTTCGGATAAAACCAATTACTACGTCAGTTAGTTGTCAAAAATTTGTATCTATTGAAACAACTCAAAAACTATTGGATCTATTTAAAAATCTCTTTCACCAAATCTGGACATGCTTTTTTTATTATTTCCGCACGGATAAGTAGTAACTAGTAGTTAAGTTATGTCTAGAGTACATTGTAATATGTACTCTAGACATATTATTACAGTTAGTAATAGCCTCATAGTAATAGTATTTACTAACTTGGTGTGTCTCAGGCTTGAAGAGTGCAGGATCGTAAGTGGCACCTTCCTCCGTCTGCTGTATCCTGGGCGCGGTGCCGTTGGACACCATGTTCACTGACTCCGCCAGAGCCTTGATACCTGATATAACATTAAACGTAGGTTTTCACTGCACAAACAAAATATATCAATTTGACAATATTTTTTTGACACAAAATTGTCTGTTTTACGAGTGTTTCCGCTGAAAAATATAAATTAATATTTTCGTATAAAATCGACAAATGCGAAAGTTTAGATGAATGGATGGATGGATGTTTGTTTGTAGCCTAAACGGCTTAACGGAACTGGATGAAATTTGGCATAGATGTAGAGCATAGTCTGGAAGAACACATAGGCTACTTTTGTTTTTTTTTTAACTCGACACGGACAGAGTCACGCGAAAACTAGTATAGAATAAAAAAATAACTTACCTTCAGGGTATAAGTATTTATTGTACAATGTGTCAACAGTGTCATCGATGGTGGCAGGGAATGACTTCTGCAGCAGTATGGGACCTGTGTCCAGACCATCGTCTGCCCAGAAGATTGACAGACCGCAAGTCGTGTCTCCTTCTATTAATGTCCTATTAACAAATTATAAAGTTTAACTCCCAAGGATAAGTTTTGATTGCAGAAATTTTCCAAAAATTTGCAATTTTTAAAATTCAAGAGTGAAAAGTTTAGATGGATGGATAGCCAAAACCGCTGAACGGATTTCGATGAAATTTGGTATAGATGTAGAGGATAGTCTGGAACACAGGCTACTCTTTTGTAATTTTTTTTTTATAATTCCACGCGGATGGCATCGCGGGCGAAAGCAAGTATTTATATAGATATTTAAAAATGTAACAGAAAGAGATTGTCTCGGGTATATTCTGAGTTACGTCGACAACATTAGCTATAATCATTATTGACATATTCTTAATGTATTTCCTTTCACTTCCTCCGGTTAACGTAATGCAATATGCAATCTTATATTAAACTAAAACGGATAGAAGCAAAACTAATATAAAGAGGAATGATTTGTATTTTTGTATGTATTGACATAACTCAAAAATGATTGGAACGATTTTATAAAAATTTGACGATTAAATATCTAACGTTATCAGTTAGTAATATAGGATATATTTTTATTATATTTCAATTTCACACAGAAGACGCGAGGAACAGCTAGTATTATGAGTAATCTTACTTATGATGGAATTTTACAACAAACTGTCATAAATGCTATAAAAAAACATAAATAATTATCGAGATTAAGTAATTATTGTGGGTAGGAAATAAATTTCCTCCACTGCACAAACAGGGTGTAATTAAAATATGTTTACCAGTTAATAGACGACGCGCCCCTATGCCTGGGCAGGATGCTGGGGTGGTAGCAGATACTCTGGTACTTGGGGTGCATTATCACCTCCATGGGGATGAATTGTGAACAGAAAGGTAACACATTGATGTCTGCATTCACCTGTAATAGTTTTATAAAATTACCTTTATAATAACCGTTTCTACAACAAAACTATACTTCATGTATAAAATGCTTTCTATGAAACATT
This sequence comes from Papilio polytes, assembly GCF_000836215.1. Lineage (NCBI taxonomy): Eukaryota > Metazoa > Arthropoda > Insecta > Lepidoptera > Papilionidae > Papilio > Papilio polytes. The sequence goes on from NW_013524935.1 coordinate 594,694, forward strand.
AAAAGAAATGACTAGCAATGCGCTCCGGCTTCGTACGGGTGCTTATACGAAAATGTATTCTTTACATAAGAAACCTCTACAATAATCATATCTCTACTGTAATACATGCATTATACATATAAACTTTCCTATTGAATTACTTTATCTATAAAAAAATTTGACCAAAATCCATTGCGTTTTAAAGATCTTAGCATAAGTACAGATAGACAGCGTGACGCGACTTCGTTTTTTACTATGTAGGTCTATCTTACTAATATTCTAAATGCGAAAGTTTAGATGGATGGATGGATGGATGGATGTTTGTTAGAGTTTGTAGCCTAAACCGCTGAACGAATCTCGATGGGATTTGACATAGATGTAGAGTACAGTTTGGAAGAACACATAGGCTACTTAGTTTTTTTTTAATTCCACGCGGACGAAGTCGCCGGCGAAAGCTAGTCAGTAATATTTGTGAGATGTTTTCTAACGTGATCCTTTGATTAAGATTTCTTGGTGTACAAATCTAATAAAATGTCGATGATGTTACAAAAACGTTTTCACGAATATTCTTGATAAGCCCCCAGTAAGAAAATGCACGTTTCTTTTTGGTTGACTCATTTCTCGTGTTATATCTTTTTTACCAACGTGTTGAAAATATATTGCGTCTAACACGCGCGGTTATATAATTATTATGTTTCGATGTTTCTTTGAGTTGTATTAAAAAACCAAGGTCATATGGACGGATGTTGGACATTTTAGATATTGCATAGTCATTCTTATTATCGTATATTTTGCATTTACATATGTTTTAAATATATGTAAATCAACACAAACTTGATTTCTGTATATTTTCTTTAACATTTCAAAAATCTTAAACTATTATTTATTTCTGTATAAACAATTACATCGCAATAGGAATTAAAACATACTTCATCTATAACTTCTATACTACAATATTATAATAAAGCGTAAAGACACACTGCTTTGTGGCGTAAGATGTCAGTAATTACAGCATATTTTTAAATAATCTGTATTTAAAAAGCCCTACATTTTCGACATGCTTTAGGACATTTGCAATTGAGAATTTGACAAATTTTAACAATTATAATAAAGATTTTATTTAATTCATGCAGATGAAGTCGCAGGGGAACAGCTAGTAATAATAAATGTTAAAGTTTGCAGTGAAGATGTCTTGCGTAGTGTCATTTTATTTCCGCGCAAAGTCGTGGGTATAAGCTGGTATCTTATGTTTAAGGTAACAATTGGTGGCCTAACATTAAATATTAAAATAAAATTAGCACATCATAATTTATAATGATCGTAAGTTTTCCTTCCATCGCAACACCATGGTGATAAACTATGGGTTATCTGTGACTTGTCGATACCATAATCTATGTTTATATAAATAATATATATTGCAAAAATCTTAATAACCTTTAACATAAGGTCTTTATAAACGGGAATACTTCGGAATTACACGAGTATTAAATTTGAGAAAATATCTAATCGCTATTATGACAAGTTATTTATGTTATGCTATACTATTCTACAATATATTTTAACTAGCTGTTCCCGTGCGGCTACATCCGCATGAAATTGTGAAAATTTTATTTTGATGTGTCAAATTATCAATACCAAAAGTCAAAATGACATGTCATGATAAACTTTGGCAATCTTGCTTCCTTGATGTTGGTAGCAACTTATGGACTCTTTCCCACATTAGGGTTTACATGAAAATATTTACCCAATAAGTTCAATGGCATGAAATTATATAGCCTCAAGCGTGACGTAAGTTTAGGGCGTTTTATTAAAAAAAAGAGTTTTTCAAAAATATGCTGTAATTGCTGACATCTTACGCAACAAAGAACTGTGTGTTTACGCTTTATTATAATAGTATAGAAGTATAGATAATTCTGAGTTATTTTATTATGGTAACATTTAAACAATTTACTTCGAAAACTGCATAAAATTGCACTTTCTTACGTCATATATATGTGGTTTTTGTTATACATAAGTTTTGACGAGAAGTAATCCTAAACCATACAAAACACATACGAGAAGGTCAAAGTAATTCATCAAATTGGCCACTTTTTGTCGAATACAATGTAATCATTAATACACGCAACATAACTGAACATTAATAAAAAATGAAATTGATAATAAAACAATAAAATAATGTATCTAATTATCTAAAATTATTAGAAAATAATACCTCAATTAATTTTATCTTAATCTACACTATTATAATAAAGCGTAAACACACACTTCTTTGTTGCCTAAGATGTCAGCAATTACAGCATATTTTTGAAAAACTCTTTTTTTAATAAAAAGCCCTACACTTACGTCACGCTTTAAGCTATATGTTTCACGCCATTAAACTTAGGGGGTAAATATTTTGGAAAAAAACCCTAATGTGGGAAAGAGACCATAAGTTGCTGCCAACATCAAGGAAGCAAGATTGTCAAGGTTTGTCACGTCATGTCATTTTGACATTTGCTATTTGTAATTTGACAAATGTAAACAACAAAATATAATTTTTCATAATTTTATGCGGATGAAGACGCACAGGAACAGTTAGTAATACCTATTTTCTAACCTGATGTCCATCAAACAAATATCAGACGAACTACAAATGCGTTGCTAACCCTTTACATAAACGATTTTTATAAACCCTATGAGCGGGTTACCTTTGACTGAACTATCGCACAACTGTCGATTGTTTCGCAGCACATTCAACTGTTTAGTTACACAACTAAAAATTCGAATAGAACCTCCATACAGAAATCAAAGCGAGACTAAACTGTTATGCGATAGTTTAGTAGATTACTAAAAAGTTCAGGACTAGGTTCACCATGATTTGTTAAACTGGAAGTAATATAATGGTCTTTTAGTTAGAAATTGGTGTCGATTATGATAGTGAGGTCGTGAGTGCAGTGGGTATTGTTGAGGAACACGCGACACGTCTGTGATAGTCATTGGACATGCCAACTCTTGTTCCAGATAACTTAGATTTATGAATAAACGAGATGGAAATTTACAAAGCGATTTAATGGAGTGTTTATCTAAAGTAAATGTGGGAAAAAAGTTAATTAAGGGAATATAGAATAATCTATATGAATGTATTGAAATAACTCAAAAACTACTGGGCCGATTTCAAAAATTCTTTCATCAGTAAAAAGCTATGTTACATCAGTAACTTAATGTTTAATTTCATGCGGGCGAAGTCGCGAGCAACAGCTAGTGTTGAATAAAGTGATTTCAAAGTTCGCACGATATACAACATTCTAATGAGTATAAAAATTGTCACTATTCAAAGTCAAAAGAGTAACTGTAAATTTTTTAACAAACAAATATTATAAATGCGAAAGTTTAGATGGATGGATGGATGTTTCTTAAAGTTTGTAGCCTAAACGACTGAACGGGTCTCGGTGAAATTTGGCATAGACGTAGAGGATACACTAGAAGAACACATAGGCTACTCACTTGTATTTTTTTAATTCCACGCGTACAGAGTCACGCGCGAAAGCTAGTAGAAAAAATTATAATCACGTTTAAACACTGATATTTTCTAAAATAAAGTCACAGACAATAAATGTTGTCAGCCAGTGGCATGTCTAAATACAATTTCTTATTTCCACTAAACTCAAATATACCTATTGTGTCTTATCAGCCTGGTAACAGGCTTTTCAACATTTATATTATATCTTCGCCAATTAATTAAAAAACAGTAAAGTAAAATATACAGACATATTGAGTACCTACTTTTGGGAAGGCGATCAATACCCTCTGTTCCCTTCATTAAAAAAAGGAATTATCAAAATCCAATAGCGGCGGAGCTATATTGTAACACACATAAAAAAAATAATAATAAATATACAGACGAATTGAGTACCTCCTTCGTTTTGGGAAGACGATCAAAAAAAAGATGACAGTATTTTATTTAAATTTGACTTTAAACTCGCGATAGTTGTAAAATAGTACGACGCAATTGTTTACTGTAGAACTTAGACCCAAACTAACTAAAAATAGTATTGGTCAACAATTTGATCATACAATTGCAAAAATAACATTGTACATTTTTAATGTAATTCTATAAAAAGGTCCCAATCCAGTAATAATAACGAAGTAACGGCCCGAGCCGAGGCTCCTGAGGGAGCCCTCGAGCTCTCATAAAAGAGGTTTAGGCTAAGCGCCATCTGCGCTGGGCCACCTCAAGCCTGGTGAATCTGTAAATGCCTCTTCAAGGCAAACAGTGACAACTCAGTCACAAAAAAAAAAAATCTATAAAAAGACCTTTCTAATAAAACTTACAGATTTGTATTGTTCCAATACTTCAGGTATGACCTTCCCTTTGACCCTCCATGTCTTGTATTTGAACACTGGCTTCCCATACTGTGCAGCAATTGTTGCTAGAATAGAAACATTGCCAATTGTAACTTTTGTATATGTAATTCTAATTAGAATCTTATAAAAGTTATTGGAAAATAGGTTTTAGTTATATATGTATGACATAAGCTACTTTACTTTTCACTAATATTATAAATGAAAATGTTTAAATGGATGGATGCATAGATGTTTGTTAGAATATTGGCATTTTTTTGTTGAAATTTGACATAGACATATGTAAATCATAGTGAGGAAGACATAGGTTACTTTTTTTAATGTTAGCAAGCTAGTTTATTAAATAGTTTATTTATTTTTATCTTATAGACTTTCATAGATCAGTAACCATGGTCATTGTTTAAAATATACTGTTTTATTTAATTTATTTTAAGAAACATTCAACTGAATAAGATTGTTTAACATAAATATAAATAAAATATTAGAACATATTCAATTTATATTAAATTTTTATTTATAATAGATTTGGACTTCTATAGTGAAGTACTCTATTGTCTGAATATGCAAAATAAATTTAGCCATGCATATAAAATTATTTATAACATAAAACAATACAAAAACATATTTGCATTTAAAATATAAATATCTGTATTTTGGATAAAATATAAAACTAATATTACATTTAATTCACACTGCAAAATAACACACAAAAACATTGGTATTTCATACTCTTCCTTAAATATGTTTTAGCAATAAAAAGTGGTTAATTTGAATTGTATGCCATCAAAATAGAATTGAATACTGAATATAAATAAATTGAAACATACCAAGTGGATCCTCTCTATTGCCTTTGTCCAGTACTGTGAACACACCGACCACTTCGTGACCGTCTTTCTCTAGCAATTTAAATACTTCCGCAGCGAATGTACTCTGACCGATGATAGCAACTCGAAGTTGCTTCTTCGGTGCCTGGAAAATGTCAATAAAATCATCACTGATTCAGATAAAAGTAAGGTTAAAATTGCATCACTTTTATATAAATAAATATACGTGTTAATAAAGAATAATTGGTTTATTTACCTCATTGGGCACAGCAACTGGCGGCATTTTAAATGTCTAATCAACTAGAAGTGTGTGCGGCCGCGCCTCTTGATGGATGCCGTTCGAACTAACTTGAATCCATCGCTCCGTTCGTATTTAACGAACCGTCTCCAGCATCACCTCAACCTTGACATCACTTATCATTTCACAACTACAAATAATTCAACTCATTGTGATTCTAACCGCCAAAACGACGTATAAATTTGACGTTTCGTGACATTTGTTATCAATTGCCAATGTACGAAATCGTTTCAGCCAATCGTTTTGTTACATTGTCGAGTGTTTTAACGTGATTGGTCAATTTGAGTCTTCCACTGAATAGCGTTACCAATTACAATTACGCGCCATTTTTGAAAAAGAAAACAAAACACTACATTTTAGATTCAATATTTTTGTTTTTTTTTTACGTTATTTTATATTTCAAGCAGTGGCAGTAAATTAAAGATAGGTTTATTTTTACGTATTAATCCTAAAACATATGTTTAGCATGGTTTAAATACAGTCATTACAAATTGCAACTTATTAATATATCAACTGTTTCAATCGACATACATAAGTAAAATACATTATTTTAGTCAGCCGTGTAACCATCATAAGCATGACAATTATTTTAAGAGATTTTTAACTTTACACATATGGCATGTGATAATGTTTATTTTTTAATAATTGCGTCTTGATAATATTATCTTCAGGGGTTACCATAACTTAAACCATTCATTTTAAAACTTCTATAAATTATCACTAACTGAACAGTTCCAGCATGTATGTACATATTTCCATAGTATACTAAACTTAGTTTGATCCTTCCGCAGTCGATTGTTGTTTTAAACAAAAACATATTTATGAAGATTACTTCTATGTTTTTATACAAAACAATAGAAACCTTTACGTTAAAATTCTTTACAAGTTGCAAGGATAGTCTGTATCTTTGAATCAATGATATACTAGCGTTTAAATATAAATACAAAAGTTTTTATTATCCTCCCCCTCTTATCCTACTTCTGTAAGGTTGGCACAATAGATTTTCGTCCTCCAGGCAAGGTTATGACAAAAAGATCTCAATCAATTTGGTTAAATATATGCTTTAGGTTAGTTTTATAATATTCTTATTCCATTTATTAAATTAAATAGCTTCTGTAGATTTGTTTTTAACTCTGACTTTTAGATAAGACTTGGGATATGTTTTTGTTAGTATATTTTTATGAACTTAAACAGAGAGATAGTGTACCGAACTGGTGATCGATCCGGTACGTACCGGTTCCAGGCCGTGCACAGAACAATGACAATAATATTGGGAGCAGCGCAGTAAATAGATAAGGCCTTTCTAATAAACGATACAATATCCTCTGTAAAATGGTCAACAATATATAGAAGGAATAATGAACCAAGGTCGTTACTATGAATTGTGTAAAAAAATTCTAGCATTTTAATTAACTAGAATGCATCAGCAAGCCTTGTCTATAACAGTCACATTTTCAGGTTCACACCACGGCTTAGAGCTAGACTTGGAACCACTACATCATTACGTCATCCTGAGACGGTCCGGAAAAAATAGATAAGCAGACTTAGATATTTTCAGTTCATTCTACCGGGATTTAATGTTGTTTATGGCAGCAAAGGTAAGGTAACTATGAACTAAGAGTATGTAGTGATTTACATGTGAGTTAAGGATTTAACAGGGAAAAGTCATCCTTTGCACGCTTTAAATGTAAGTAATTTTACATATAAAATTGTTTAAAGCTAAGTGTTTATTGTTGCGCTAAAAATAGCTACACAAATTGTATATAAAATGTATTTCAAACAAATGTTAGGAAACTGCATACGTTTGTAATGTTCACGAAATAGACTCATTTGCCAATACGTAATGGAGATATGATTAAAGAGAACCGGTTGAAAGCGGTTCGTGGCGTGCCTTCGCGCCTCGTTGTGCCAGCCATTTGACCCGCGATAAACTTATAAAATATTGCCCACTTCTACAAACCGTATAATTATTATAACATTACCAATATTTGTTAACAATTATGTATTTTTATATAAGTAAATTAGTTGCTCCTTTCATAATAACTAAGTTCCCCAATTATGTCCTCATCTGTTTGCTAATTTCTCTAGCAATCTTGGCCATAACAATAATGAGAAAGATTTTAAATGCTCTAAAGGCAAATACTTTCTTATTTAGCGCCTTTTAATTGAGCAGGCAAATGTGTTCCCTTCCCAATCTTGTTAACCGACTTCCAAAAAAGATTCTTTTAGGTCTGAATCCGAGCCTTTTTAGCCACCATTTTGTCTGTGTAAAATTTTTTAATTAATTTCGTCCTCTTAATACATAACCATAATCATTTTACAACTATAATCGTATAAAATCTCGTGTACATCATAATTTTGAGCATAATAACCTAAATTTCTGATCAGAAAGAAGTTGATTTCGTTTTGAGAATTGTCACAGAACTGTTCGCTTGGGGGCCAGAGATCAATATTGTTCGTTCTGTTTGTGATGTTACGTTTGGGAGTTTGTTAAAACACCATTGTTTGTGGCCGAGACAATACTGGACACAATGTTTTTAAAGAGCCACTCTGATTTCAACAACGCCATATAGTTACACACATCGTCAACCGTGCTCTGTTAAATGAAAAGTTTTTAATCTGTGATGGCTACAGTTTTAATTGTGTTCTTTTTAATTTTATTAATCGAGGTAGTTACTTCATATAATTTAACAATTAAATTTCCAATGTGGTGTACTATTGGTTTTAAAACGTGTACTTTCAATTTGAATATCTTTCTCGATGTGTTGAGTTAACTGTGGTATGTTTAATTTTTAACAAACGCTTTATTGTTGCTTATACGAATTTCTAACAATTTTTTAATGTTGCTGGAAAGCTGTAGATCTAGTGAAAATTCGTTTTTAAGAATTTGTCGCGTTTCGAATAAAACTATTTTTGATTTTTTAAGCGGTTTATTTACGAGGGATAGTTATTACTCCACGATATTAATTTAGTGTTATTATAAGACAGAAATATGTCCGGGTAAAACAGTTTTTCTTTCTCGGTAACTGTAATACATTTAGAAATGTTACACAAACATTTACAAAGGCAAAACACTAAAACAACTATAGTTCCACCACTCCAAATTCCATTAAAATATGACGTCAGATTGGCTAATGAAGCGAAGTGTTTGATATTCGTTTCAAAGTTTGACAGGTAAACCTTAACTATAACATGCTTATTTCAGAATCCAGTGAATGCTTCAAAGTTAAAAGACTTGAATATGAATGATTATCCTTTGACGAAGTCATTGGGCTTCTCTCTGGACAGCAAGCTGGGGAAGAAACTTGAGGATGCAATGTTCAGCCAGGGTTACATGGAACAGTATCAAGACGTGATGCGGGCAAGCCGCGAATCCTTCGAAAGTTTTGAGAGGGACAAGGAAAGGAGGCGGCGACGGGGTAAAAGTTCAACTGAAATAGACAGGGAAGGTGAGTAATTAATCTTTACACAATACAATTCCATATCTTATTCCTATCCTCTGTTTTATACTCGTATTACAAAAATGAGGCGATTTGAAACGCCTGTTAAATTTGAAGAGCAATATCTCTTGATTCATTTTTATCAAAAAAGTTGTTGTTGCTCGCGATTTCGTCTGCGTGAAATTAATCAATATAGTTAATATTAGTCACTGATAACGTAGCTTTTTAATGATAAAACAATTTATGAAATCGGCCTAGTAGTTTTTGAGTTATTTCAATACGTAGAAGAATACATTCTTTCTGTTTTTAATATTAGCTTAGCTAGTTACGAGTAATGTAACTACGATTTTCATCATTTTTGCATATTATTTGATTGTTTTTTTCAATCATCAGGAATCGTTGAGCGACGTCGCGGAGCCGGTCGGCTACGTTCAGAAGTAGGTCGTCGACGTGCGCGCTCGCAGGCGCTCCGCAGAGACAAACTGAACACGCAAAGTTTGCGTAGCCACCTCGAGCATTCCAAACAATCCACGCAGCGAGACTCAAATGCGGTGCCCACATAAATCAGTACATATTTCAATAAATTGCAACATTTTTACATCATTTTTAATTTCATACCAACCTTAAAACGTAAAATAACAAACATCTAAGTCACTGGCTGTACAATCTCTCCTTACTCCGGAGAAAAGAAAACAAAAGTCAAATGTCATTTGTTTGACAGTTGACATTCGTAACAAAGTTTACTATAGGGTAGTTTCTTTATGTAAATCTAGATGGCGTTGCTTTATTTGGAACATTACTGTGAAGAAAAGTTTCTAATTTCATCCAATTATTTTAATCATCATTAAGAATTTTAAAATTCTAACTGGATTCTTGTTTATTTTAAAATCGATAATATTAGGCACGTGGTGGTAATTAAAAAATGCTACATTCATTCAAGACTCAAAGGTCAAAGAAAAGATACGAAAACAATTGAATTATCAGATAAAAGATAATAAATATAAAACATTTGACACCGTATGACGCCAAGTGATTTATTGAATTGTGACGTCACAAATACAATTAAAGGTTGATTAACAAAGACTTAACGGAATGAAGAACAAAATGTGGATAATGTTATCGTTCAAGAAACCAATATTGTAAGATAAAGGGTTCTCCAGGTATTTATAAAAATAGGAAGGAACATAGGGATTAAAATAATCCAATACGATAAAATTATAATTGTATCCTATCATTGTATCATACGAGATAAACGTTATACAAAATAACAATCTTATCAGCCAGTCTCTTCCGATGACGAAATATTTTTTTTATTAAAAAAAATATAAAAGAGTTTCTATAGGTGTATTTGTACAGATCTGTGGCAAAGTTTATCAAAGCTTTATCCGTGAAAACGAGAGTTATTTAAACTTGGTATTTTAGAATAAAATTAAGAAAAAGCAAAGGAACAAAAGTTAGGATTATTTGATAAAATCTGATTGTTAGATAGGAGCGTGACTGGGAGGACACTTATCTCGAAAACTTGTAGTTTACGAGTATTAGAAAGATATTTCGTAAATTGGTTTCGATAAAACTTCTTATACTCGATTACTACGGATTCGAATTTTGTATTATACGTAGTTAGTAATTTAAAGGAAAATAATTGTTTTGGATAATTTTTGTGGCTAAAATTACTAACTCTCCTGATGGACAATTTTTAGTTCAGCCCACGTACTTTTAATCAGTACCGAGTTTTCTACGCCCTCATTTATCAATTTACATTTAAGTTAACAATGTAATTTACAGACTTTAAGCGGCCATTTTTGTTTAGCGCCCTGGCTGGTAATCCAACATCGCCCGAACTGGCTATTTGTAATTAGAAGTGGTATTGATAGGAAACATGAAAATCTTTTATTTCTATTTACAAATAATGTATCTTTGTGCATGTTTATCAAAGTTTTCACGAATTATGTATGAAGATACAAGGAAAATAATAAAACAATTGCATGTGCAGTTTATTTGTAACTGGTTAGTGAATGAGTCGGCACTCCGGTGAAATCCCGTGTCCCAGCGACATGTGATGTTTGTTTCCATTGTCTAAATGAGATTTTTATAAATAAAAATTATATTTTTTATGCATACGGCTTATTGTCTGATATTTAACAATTTCCTGAACTACTAATTAAATGTTTATTTCGATATTAAGTTAGTTTTGTATAGAATTATGTATAATGCTTATTTGTTCTTTAGTTTTCGTGTAATATTTATGTTAAAAAAAAATTGTGCGTTTAAAATATTGTGTACTAAGCTTTATCAATATTCCTAACGAAGGAAATGTTCGTTCTTAAGCGTGTAAATGAGAATTTTGATAAGAAATAAATCTGCAGATATCTCGATTATGTGTAATATATAAAGTGTACATAACCTCTGATGGTTATTGTTTATCATAAGTTGAATCACGCATCATGTTTCGTGCAAACGTGATCATGTCTCCTACATTATTGTTAATTATATCGTGTCTATTCGGGATTTCTTTGCAGGTCTGTGAACTTTGTTTTTAATAATACATATTAAATAATTATTATAAATGCGAAAGTTTAGATGGATGTATGTTAGAGTTTGTAGCCAAAACTGTTGAATGGATTTCTATGAAATTTGGTATACATGTAGAAGATAATCTGGAATAACACATAGGGTGCTTGTTTTTTTTTTAATTTCACGGGAACGGAGTCGCTGGCTAAAGCTAGTATTAAATAATTAAGTGTCGCCATGTACTCCGTTCTCGTGGATTTAAAAACTTAGTATCTTTAGTATCCTATGTGTTTCCAGATTGTGTTTTAAATCTGTGCTAAATTTCATTAAGATCCGTTATACCATTCTGATTCTAGTAAGAAACATTCAATAATCGATACATCTATCGATCTAATCTTTCGCTTTTTAATATTTTAATATTCCTTATTTCATAATAATGGTATTTGATACTTTCGATTAACTTAAAAAATAAAATTAACCGTGAAATACTGTAACACTTGTGTTGATATATAGTTGTCTATTCAAAGTGAATGACAGAGATGGCATGTTTTTGTACGTTACCCACAGTTTTGACAGAATGTACAGCTAGAAATTATTTTCCAACTAGCTTTTGCCCGCGTGGAATTAAAAAAAAACTAAAAGTAAGTAGCCTGTGTTTTCTTCCATACTATCCTCTACATCTACACCAAATTTCATCGAAATCCGTTAAGCAGTTTAGGCTACAAACTACAAACAAAAATCCACCTAAACTTTCGCATTTATAATGTTGATAAGATTTAAAATTCCCGCGTCGCGACTTCAATGGATACTGCGCATGTGTTGAAGTCCAAGGTTGATTTATATTTATGTTGTCTTCGCATCAGCCAACTTACAGACAGTTCTATACGGGACTCCGTGCAGTAAATACTTGTACACAAACATGTACGAGTGAATTTGAACTCTGTGATCGTACCTCTAATGTAAAAGTTACCTTTAACAGTATACAAATAAAGTGTATTTTCCCTTGAACAATGAGATTGTTTGTGTCGACTCTGTTTCTTTGTCTCGTCTTTTACTCGGAACAGGTAAATTATCTACATTATTAGTTATGTTAATTGTAAAATAGGTTATTTAGACCAAATCAGTTTATTAATTTATTCCAATATTATAATTCAAACATTATTTTAGATTATAAAGACCTTTGAACTAACCTCTGATAAATATGGTTTAAAAAGTAAATATCAAATGTTTTGTTAATTTTTTTATCGACTTCCCAAGAGAAGGAAGTATTCAATTTGTCTGTATGTTTTTTTATTATTTTTTTTATGTGTGTTACGGCATAATTCAATCTCGATAGTTAAGTTGGATGTGGATGTAAGTTTATCTTTTGAAAGAAAACAAAGTAAAATATTTTTGTTTACATTTTCAGAAATCTACCCCCCAAGATGACAGCTACGTCGCCGCCGTGGTGGAGTACGAGGTCAACACAAATGTATCTACCAACTTACAAAACTATGTTAACTTGATAAAAGAGGCCGCGGAACAGGTGAATAATATAACAATTAAAATGGGATAATCCATCAAACCAAATTTATATTTGACTAGCTGTAGCTTGCGACATCGTCCGTATAGAACTTTAAAAAAATAGTACATGTTCCTATGTTTCTCACTTTTAACGTAGCTTTTCAATGGTGTAAGAATTTTTAAAATCGGTCCAGTAGTTTTTGAGTTATTTCAATAGATACAAAAAAATCTTTCCTCTTTATAATATTAGTATAGATTTGAAACAAAAAACACAATTCATTACTACTAAAAGTAGCTTTCTTGTAGCGTTTATCGCTTGTCTTCCCTATCCCCCACACTCTTACAATCTTTTCACGAGGACCTAACACTAAACTTTTGAGTGACAGTATCCGTATCGACGAATCACGATATTTTGTGCAGCGCCTATCGTAAAAGTAACTTACGAGCACAAAATTAATTTTAACGTTATTATTTCAGAATGCAGATATAATAGTTTTCCCGGAGATGACACTCACGAGAGGGCAGCGTCGTATACTGGTTCCTGTACACGGAATCCTCAAAACCACACCCATACCAGCTCTGAACCCTGAGTTATACGACGAAGTGAGTATTAACAAGTAATATTACGTGTATTTTATGATGTTAGTCTATTTACCACGGTGGATATTACCAGCAAAGTACCAGTAATATTTTCTTTAACAAATAGGCATTACAATGTTGCACTAGAGTCTAGCGAAATTGATAAACTAAGTACTATTGAGTTACATACTTTATGACAGTTGATAACGTAACTAACAATAATGTAAAAAGGAATCCCAAGTATAATATTATGAATACACAAAATAACAAGTTTTGGACCAGAATTATTTATTAACGACTTCAGAACACGACGAAAATTTGATCACTACAGGACATACTGTTTGACGATACCAAAGAGATTTAAATATATAGAGAAGGCATAGTTGACACTTCATCTGACGCATTTTTCACATAATCATAAACTCACGCTATCTATTTACTAAACTAGACAACTTAACCTTTCAAAGAAAATACCGACGAAATTTTTTATTCACAATTACGCCTCGTTTATACATTACTAGCTGTTCTCGTGCGGCTTCATCCGCATGAAATTGTGAAAAGATTATTTTATTATTTACATGTGTCATATTATCAATAGCAAATGTCAAAATGACATGACATGTCAAACCTTAGCAATCTTGCTTTCTTGATGTTGGCAGCAACTTATGGTCTCTTTCCTACATTAGGGTTTTTATCCAAAACCTTTACCCCTAGGTTTAACGGAGTGAAAATATACAGCCTAAAGCGTGACGTATGTGTAGGGCTTTTTATTACAGAAAGGATTATTCAAAAACATGCTGTAATTGCTGACATCTTAGTCAACAAAGAAGTGTGTATTTACGCTTTATTATAATAGTACAGATTTATATGTCTTTGGACAAAACATATTCTTTGACAGATTAACACGAATTGTAGTAGCATGAACTAATAACAATAACTTCTTTCAGATTCTAGTCTCAATATCCGCAGCGGCCCGTGAGCATCTAATCTACGTGGTCATTAACGTACAAGAAGTGATGGACTGTAGCAACGCGCCCGGGGAATACTGCCCTGAACAGAAAGAATACCTATTTAATACCAACGTTGTGTTTGATAGAAACGGCGCTGTTATAGACCGGTGAGTTGCTTCATTGCATCGTCAGCCTATGCTTATGCTGGGTTTCCAGTTTCCATTTATTTCGCTAGTCTGTTGCTTGCGATTTCGTCCTCGTTATATTAAAATAAATATAACCTATATTCTCAATAATAACGTAGCTTTTTAATGTTGATACATTTTTTTAAATTAGACCGGACAAAAATCAAAACTTTCCTCTTTATAATATTAGTATAGATTACCTAGTGATCCATAAGTGTTAGGTTGAACTAATTTTCAACGGAGTAAAACTCGAGTTATATAGTTCGAAAACGCATTTAATTAAGTGTTCAAACCGAAAATACTAATACAAATAGGCTGTTTCTTGCCTATTTTTTACTAGATTATATGAATGTAGAGAGAACGTAGAGTCATTTATGCTTCCTTCGAAATCTGTTCAGCTGTTTAGGCAGTAAAGTCTAACAAACATCAATTCAAACTTTCGCATTTATAATATTAGTAAAAACATGTGTCTTCCTTTCAGTTACCGTAAGATAAATTTGTTCGGCGAGTTCACTCGTACACCAGCTTTGAAGCCGGAGCTGGGCATCTTCAGTACCGACTTCGGGGTCACCTTTGGCCACTACATCTGCTTCGATCTGATGTTCCAAGTGCCGGCTGTCCAGGTCGTGCAGAAACATAACCTCACTGATGTGATCTTCAGTACCATGTGGTTCTCTGAGATGCCGTATTTAACTGGTAGGTTTCGCTAGAGATTGCCATTAGAAATAATACTATTATAGGTATAGCTTTTGTCCGTGACTCCGTCTGCGTGGAATTAAAAAAAAAACTGAGTAGCCTTGTATGTGTTCCAGACTATCCTCTACATTTATGCCAAATTTCATCGAGATCCGTTCATCCGTTTAGGCTACAAACTCTTACAAACATCCATTCATCTAAACTTTTGCATTTATAATATTAGTAAGAAGTAAGAAGTAGGATAACGTATGTTTTAACTATTTAACTGCTAGCACTCACGTCTATTATTCTGGTGGCTGCACCGACTAGTTTTTAGCATGTTTTAGTTATAATTTTTTGGTTTTTCTGTCCTATAACAAGTTAATATAATTCTATATTTCAGCTGTGGAAATCCAAGAGGCGTATACTTACGCTATGAACGTCAACTTCTTAGCATCAGGCGCTAACAACGTGAGAGTGGGCAGTGCTGGTTAGTAACATTTTTATAATTATTTTAAAAAAATCTATTTGTGGCCAGTATCAAATTTCCTTTGTTTTTTTTTTGAGAAAAGATTTTTGATTTCAGAATGTTTTGTTTTTGAAATTATAGGCACTTTATTTTTTTTCATATTATAAGATGTCAAAGGTGTAAGCGGCCATGAAACCGCCAAAATGGCGAAGCGACCGCTGCCCATAGACATCCGCAATTGTAAATGCGTTGCCTATCCTAAATTTTCAGAGGAGGAGACGCACATAAAGAGGAAATTTCCTTTTCCTATGAGTCTCCTTCACCATCAAATCCACTTTCCCTTCCTACCTTTTTTATAACAAAAGGGTGGTAAGGGAAAGGGATTTTAATTAGCTCATCAGCATGTAATCCACTTCAATTCATTTACTGTACTAGCTTTCGCCCGTGACTCTGTCTGCGTGGAATTAAAAAAACAAAAGTGAGTATCCAATATGTTCTTCAAGAGTATCCTCTACGTCTTTATCAAATTTTATCGAGATCCGTTCACCAGTGTAGGCTACAAACTCCAACAAACATCCATCCATCTAAACTTTCGCATTTAAAATTTAGTTATATAGTTAACTAAGTTTACCTAAGTTAGATTTGTTTTTTCAGGGTCTGGTATCTACTCAGGCAAGGCCGGCGCGTTGATCAGCGTGATGCCCGGCGTGCCCACCACCAGACTCCTCGTAGCTAAAGTGCCTAAAGTACCGGGACAGGTAAACATCGGAATATTTTAATAACAATATCGGTTGCATGCTTTTTGATATCACGCAAATGCAAAACGAATCATAAACTCTAGTTTATCCCAGACTAGCTTTCGCCCGCGACTCCGTCCGCGTGGAATTAGAAAATGCCAAAGTTCAACCTATGTGTCCTTCCAGACTATCCTCTACATCTATGCCATATTTCATCGAGATCCGTTCGTCTTGGTTAGTTTTTATTTCGTTCAAAAAACTAAACTACATATTGTTTATACTTTCAGGTTAAGGAGGATTACCCTGGTCCTATCAGCGACGACCCCAAGGCGCTGGACAGCTTGAGGCTCATCAGCGACCCCTCACTACCCTCGCACTCCAGCCGCGAGCTGGTCAGCGGCAGCCAGGAGTTCACTCTCACCACCAACGAGGTCTCCTGCAAGTTCTCCGTCAACCTGCAGCTCAAGGATGGTGGACAGGTGAGGATCAACGGCGAATCGGCGTATAAAATATGTAAATATATTTTGTCAAGCTCTTGACTTGACCACGACTATGTGACCTCCCCCCCATTGGCCCCAGCTGGATCCGCCCTTGGTGAAAATAGTGGATAGAGTTAACTGACGCAATGAAGTTAAATGCTAACTAATGGAGTCCTTAGTGTATATTGTTCACACGCTGTAAATGTGGCAATTATTAATAATACAACTTTAATATGTGATTTTTATTTGTATTAATAATGTTAACTATTTAGCTTAAGTAAAAATTAACATTCGGTAGTTAGAGCTTTAATATAATGGACCATTTAACCATTCTTTTAACAACAAAAAAACAGCTTGTTTGGTAGCATCTCTTATGTCATGGCATATGCTCGTTTTATTGCTGATTTTAGCATAACATAATAATGTATTGTGCACGAATTTATAAGCAGTAAACATTAGTGTAAATTAGGGGTGTAACGGAACTCCGCTTCCGCATCCGCAAGTGCGGAACTTCCGTAAGAAATGATAACTCCATGCGGAGTTATAACAGAGGTTAATTTACGTCTTTAACGCGAGCAGAGCGATTAGGTATGGTTTATGCGGCCCGCGCGGGCGTGATATGTCAACCAACTATAATTGTTATACATTATATTTGCATAATAAACTGCATCTTGTAATTATGTACCAATCTGTATTTTGAATTAACGTAGTTTCAGTTTTTATATGTTTAATAAATCGCAATTAATATTTTATTATTGACATCCACTTCCGTTTCCGTTAACCTCCGCTTCTGCAGAGGTGAAGCCCTTCGCCTTCGCATCCGCATCCGCTTCCGTTAAAATGGCCTCCGTTACAACCCTAGTGTAAATAGTTTTATTGCATGACCGCATGTCCACTTTAAAGGTAAGTAACGTAATTATACAATCAATTTGATTAAAGCTTTTATCACTGGAATTGCTTTTAACACTAATACACCGCTAAATGGAATTTCAAAATTCATCATCAACTTGCCCTTATCCCTTACGGAGATCGGCACAGTATGTACTCTTCCATATATATCTATCAGCCGTCATATCTGAATCCACTCCTTTCTTAAGCATATCCTCTTTCACACACCCCATTTTCGGTCTTCCTCTACCTTTGTAGCCATCCACATTCTTCTTAACACTTTCTGGTATATGTCTGTAAATGGGATTCCATAATTAGTGGCTTTAAAGGGGAGGTAACTGCCTCTGCTAAGGGGGGAGGCAGAAATAATGTCACGTGCATTTATTTTCTAACTGATGACGTAACTCTTACACCTAACTTTTTACTAATATTATAAATGCGAAAGTTTACATGGATGTTTGTTAGTGTTTGTAGTCTAAACTGCTGAACGGATCTCGTTGAAATTTGGCATAGATGTAGAGGATAGTCTGGAAGAACACTAAAGTTCCTTACTTTTTTTAAATCCATGCAGACGGAGTCGAGGGCAAAAGCTAGTTTAAGACATTAATATCTATGCTTCTATACTGATATTAAAATACACGAAAAACAAAACAGAATGCACTAAAAACAAAACAAAATACACCAAAAACAAAATATTCTCAAAAAAAACAGTACACTAAAAAGTAACGAAATAATTCCTTGAAAATAGTAAACCTACCTTATTGTAAGTGTTATGTCTATATTGTACAATTATTTTTACTGTGATGTCGGTGTCAGCCAAGGTATGCAGTGATATTTCTACGTAAGGGTTTCCATATTTCTACCATAACAATTGACAATTGAAAGTATAGTAACAATTACGTAATGAATCTACATTGACTGACACCGACTTCAAAGTAAAAATAATTGTACAATATAGACATAACACTTACAATAAGGTAGGTTTACTA
>NW_013524935.1:614945-681305 GCF_000836215.1 Papilio polytes
CGGAGTTATGCCGTAACACACATAAAAAAAAAATAAAAAAAAAATATACCGACGAATTGAATACCTCCTTCTTTTGGGAAGTCGGTCAATAAAGAGGAAAGATTTGTATTTGTGTACGTATTGAAATAACTCAAAAACTACTGGACAGATTTCTTTCATCATTAAAAACTACGTTATTAGTGAGGTGAATTTTGATAAATTACAAAACCACGATGGCGAAGTCGCTAGCAACAGCTAGTTAGTAATATTTTGCAGTAATACATAGATTTTATGTATAAGGGATCCCCTAATACTCCACATTATCATCAAAAGGTGTGGGGATCGAAAAGTTGCGAAAAAAACCCTTTAATCATTTTGTGAATTGTCTCGTTTTATCGATACCAAATGTCCCTGTTAATATTGTATATTTTCTTGTAGTTTTTGTAACTAATTTAAGCATTTTTTGTTAATTTCCAGGTTGTACATTACAGAGCATTAGCTAAAGATGGTATCAACACGTATTCTAGAAAGGACCTTGGAGTTGCGACATGCGCAATTGTCGCCTGTAAAAACGATTCGATAAAAAGCTGCCCATATAGGTATTAATTTTATATTCCTTCAATATTCTAAGAGCATGCTTTGACAAAACTATCGAACAACTGTTTAGTCTTGCTTTGATTCCTATGACCTTACATGGAGGTACAGTAATAGCTGCGAAATAATCGACAATCGCACAACAGTATTAGTTTAGTCAAAAGTGTGCGTTTGATCTCATATCTAAAAGTTTTCTAGTAAATTCTTTTCCTTATATCTTCCAAACACATCGGACGTTTTACGGTCAAATAATTAGGGAAGTGGCGTTATCTATACTATTGTAATAAAGCGTAAACACACACTTCTTTGTTGCCTAAGGTGTCAGCAATTACAACATATTTTTGAAAAACTCTTTTTGAAATAAATAGCCCTACACTTACATCACGCTTTAGACTATATATTTTCACGCCGATAAACTTAGGGGTAAATATTTTGGATAAAGACCCTAATGTGGGAAAGAGACCATAAGTTGCCATCATCAAGGAAGCAAGGTTCCCATGGTTTGACATCATGTCATGTCATTTTGACATTTGCAATTGATGACAAATGTGAACAATAAAATGATGTTTTAATAATTTTATGCGGATAAAGTCGCATGGGAACAACTAGTTATAAATAATAACGCCACGTCTTAAAAGGCCTAAATTATTTGCTGTCATTTTGTAATATCTTTGCAAAAATTAAATTATAAGATCGAATGTTTACAAAGTAGAGCAAAACAGAAATTGAATAGTTTGTATGGAAGAGTAGATACAGCCGTTGTTGTAAAAAGGTTCTTATTTTTTTAACAATATGATTCATTTTCTTTTTCAGATTCGAGAAAACAGAAGACGTCGTATTAGAAGATCTAGTGATAGAGATGACGTCACACGTCCATCATTATAATACGTCACTACAATGTGATGACGTCATTTACTTTCCGATCTCTTTCACTAACAATAAATTCCCCGTCAGACCAAAGAATGTTACATTTCTAGAAAGTTCCAAGATAACTTCGAACGAAGTTCTAGCTTGTGAAAATAATTTAAATATAGATTTAAATGGACATAAAGAACATATTATACATAAAATAAATAAACCGCAGAGTAATTTGGTTGCATTTGGTGTTTGGGGTCGCATCTACAATAGAGATTTTGATCATAACAAGAGACCAACGGAAGACGATTTGAAAAATTATTTAGAGATTGAAGATTGGATTTATAAAAAGCAAAAGAAAGAAAATGTGATCTAATCCGACTGAAATAGACTGAAGCAACATAACGAACTTTTGTATCATCTATACTACAGAGAGAGAGAGAGAGAGAGAGAGAGAGAGAGAGGGAGAGAGAGAGAGAGAGAGAGAGGTACTATCTATATTATAAAGAGGAAAGATTTGTATTTTTGTATTTACAACTCAAAAATTACTAGGCCGATTTCAACAATTCTTTCCCCATTGAAAAGTTACGTTATCGCTGAGTAATGCAAACTTTTTTAATTTCAAGCGATCGAAGTCGCGAGCAACAGCTATCTACATGTATGAAATATAGCCTATGTTATTCAGCAATAACGTAGCTTTCTAATGAAATCGACTCAATAGTTTTTGAGTTTTTTCAATACATGCAAAAACAAATATTTTTCTCTTTATTTTTAAATTTCACAGGACGAGGTCGCGAGCAAAAGCTAGTCTAAGATATTTTTAATTTGAAATTGCTTCCGATTAGTACAATTTAAAAGTTATCCGAAATATAAATAATTCAAATACTATATTATTTTTAAACATTAAATTAAGTATTTTAATAAATATGTTGTTTCTGTACACACCGTTTCTATTTATAAACGTAACCTTGCAATTGTGAGTCTGTAAGCATTAATTAATTATTGGTCGCATCAAGATTCTATTTACAGTGATAACTGCGCCATCACATTCTGTATTCATGTCACCACGACCATCCTTTATTTTATGCTATTTAGAGCTCGCGCACACCTTTGACTAAACTATCGTACAACTGTTTAGTCGCTTTAAATTCTATGACCTTATATAGAGGTGTGCACACTCCTGGGTTTTTAGTTGTGCAACTAATAAATTGGCTGCGAAACAATCGACAATCGCACAACAGATGTGCGATAGTTTAGTCAAAGGTGTGCTATTTTGAAATGCCAATGATAACTTTATTTAACAAATAAGTTCTAAGTTAGTTTATACATGATTTACTTCTTTTTATCATAAGGTGACAAACGAGCACGCTGCCCATAGACATTTGCAATAACGGATGCGTTGCCTACCTTTAATCGACGACGGAGAAAACACACATAAAGAGGACATTTCCTCTTCCTATGCGTCTATTGCACCGACAAATCCGCGTTCGCTTTCCATCCTTTGCTTATAACAAAAAGGTGGGAAGGATAAGGGACTACAGTTTTCTTTTTACAATTAGGTTCTTCTATTTTAACAAAAATAAATTAGGACTCAGGTAGTTAATTTGTGAATATTTCTCAGTAAACAAATGTGAATTTTTAGCACTATAGGTACAGAGCGGCCGCGTTCACTGGAGTCCGCAGTTTCTCTGGCATGGCGACTGGCGGGAACAGGATCTGTTCAGTGCTGGCTTGTATTGGTGATACTATCGAGACGTGCGGCAGGAGGTAAGGCAGAAATATCATGTTTTAGTAACTACTTTAAGTGCCAATAAGTCCATGAATATGAGAGGATAACCAAACGCATAACTTAACTTGCAAGTCTTGGCCTTGGTAGTTAATATTATTGTCAACGGCAAAACTTTTTTTACAACGTTAGATATAGTTATTTTTATTTTTACTATCCTTAACATTACTATGACAAATTTCATCAAAATCTTTTAAGCCGTTTAGCGGTAAATTCCAATAAACATCCATCCATGCACATAAAATCTAAAGTTTCGTATTTAAAATATTAGTAACAAGTAAGTTAGGCGGCCATGTTTAAAAGCATGCTCTTCTTTATTCATTTTATACGTTATTCTGGAACTAAATGTCAGAGAACAATAAATTCTGCACATTTTTACAGATTCCCAAATTACCAAGAGAACGCTACAGCGATATTCGAAGAGTTGAGCATAATAGCGTCAATGCCAACACCACAAAAGGTGAAAGAATTGGACGCGGACGATTCAGTTTTCTACCCCGTGTCACTAGATGTCGCTATAAATCCATTAAGACCGGAACAGTATACGTACGAAAAGACACTCTCAGACGATGGACATAAGACTCATTATAGCTTCAAACTGAATAATGTTACAAGGAATTTGTATAGCTTTGCTGTTTGGGGCAGGGTTTTTGCTGACGACGGCAAAGACGCGACTCCTCCTTTAACTGGTGGATCATTGTCGATAAGAGTATCAGCTGTTTGTTTACTAGTAATGTCAATTTTCTATGCGATAGCATAATATTAAGAGATGTGTGTTAAATTAGCATTTTTTACTTTAATTTATTTGTGTTCGCATTTCGAAGTGTTAAATAAACTAAATTAAAACAAATATGTAAATAGTATTTATTTTAACACGTTTCCTGCGGCAAGTACAATCATAATTCTTCATCTGGTGCGGTAGCGGGCCAAAATACGCCCCCAAATCATATTTCCGCCATTGCGTGACAGGTCTTTTCAGACCCAACAGTACTAGGATAAATTTAATTACTATAACTTCGTTGAAACGTAATGTCTACATTTTATGTATTGCAATATATATCCGAGATAATGTTTTGCACTAACGAGAGGGACATAGTTTTCTTCGTCCGCTCCAGATCAAGAACCGCGTCAGGTCGATATCGACCTGTTAAGCAGTAAGAGTGTTAATACCTTTCCTTTTCATTAAATATATTTATTCCTAATGTTTAAAATGAAAAAAGAAACTTCTAAACCAATCTATAGATAAGTAACTTATAATAAAATACAATTTGGAAGAAGATATTCCTTCCAAAATATGCAGAATTATGATTAAAATAGGCTTACATAGATAATTATTATCTAATTTTAATTTATAGATTATAAAAAGTATCAATTACAGTATCATAAACAAGCCAACCCATATCAAAGGAATCAACAGCGTAGTTCTGCATAACCTTTTTATCATAAGATAACCTATCTATTATTCATTATCAGTGGTAGAGCAGGGTTTATGAATGGTTCATGTTACGACCACATTTGAGTCATTGTCGATAAACGATGCATAACAAATCTTGTAAAACACATTTACATGCATCTCACTTAAAATGACAACAATATGCAATTTCGTACAATTCAACAGGGGACAGTAATAATAGGGAAAATATGAACAGATAAGCATTGTGGACATAGTTAATCTTATTATTATACTATTAATATAAATGCGAAAGTTTAGATGAATGTTTGTTAGATTTTATAGCTTAAACGGCTGCATGGATTTCGATGAAATTTGGTATAGATGTAGAGGATAGTCTGGAAGAACACATAGGATAACCACATTTTTTTATTTAATACCACGCGGACGGAGTCACGGGCGAAAGCTAGTAGTTATAAAGCTAAACTCTTCAAGACCGGTTCACTATCTGACCAGTTTTACGTGATTTATCCTTATTACGCACTATTAAACCGAGAATGTCTTGGGGAGGTTGTAATGGACATAACTATGTGTGAATTTAATCGACATGGTTCTGTAACGTAGTATGTTTTTTGTTTACGGAATAAAATACAGTTTTCTATATATAACTAGTTTTCAATATTTTATAAAGGTTCAATAAACTTCTTGCGAAGTACGACTACTGTATACAAACAATATTCCGTCTCTATTTTTTCAAAGTAAATATCAGAGATGACGATATTTTTATGTAAATGTGTTGACCAGTGATTCTCAACCACTGTGCCGCGACACTTTTGTGTATCGCCAAATTTGAAAAGTGTGCCGCAGAATTTTGCATATTTTAGTCATAAATTATTTATACAGTGTGTCGTAGTACGTAAAATTTTTATCTTTTTCTTTGTGTGGCGTCAAATTTTGAAATCGAAAATATGTGCCGCAACAAAAAAAGGTTGAGAATCACTAATAGACAATAAAAACCCACACGAATGATGAACCCTAACATCTATTTTGATAACAGATCGTTGTAAGTTATACATTATCTTGAATTCTTAAGCCGCTTCTGTTTAAACTAGTCGACACGTTCTCCTCGTGTGACGAGTCGTGTTCGACCGTACTTGTGAGTCGTTGCCTATTCGTAATTAAAAAAAAAAACAAAACAAAATGGCCGCCCCTAGACGCGTACTTGTCATCTACACTGGCGGGACTTTTGGAATGTTGAAAAATGAAAAAGGCGGTAAGTACATCTAAATTTTTTAATATTAAAAAAATGTTTTAGTGGCGATATAAGGCGATATAAGGCCTAGCCGGCGAGAAAAGGTGAGGATACGAGTGTAATTTTCCCTATGTTTTCCTCAATATCATTTCTGCATATTCAATACGAATAATATATATCTTGTTAATAGCTATTGCTTACGATTTCGTCTACGTGAAATTAAAAAAATATAGCCTATGACTCAGCAATAACGTAACTTTTTAAGAGTGAAGCGAAATCGGCCTAGTATTTTTTGAGTTATTTCAATACATACAAAAATACAAATCTTTCCTCTTTAGTTAATATAGATTAATATATGTTATGTTACGAAATAAAAAGATTATTATATTAATTTGTAGTGCTGGTACCACAGAAGAATATAGAAAAAGTAATAAGAGGTTTACCACAGCTTCACGACAATGAATATTGGGAGAAAAATTTAGCCAACACTGAAATGAAAGAATATTTAGCAATACCAGGTAAATCTTTTCATATATTATACGACGATTCCTTATCTTGTAAGCAAATATCACATAAGATAGGACACACATAGCTTTATATGTAACTATCTTTATAAGAGCGTGTGCGCAACTTTGTCGATTGTTTCGCAGCCTATTCAACTGTTTTGCAGAACTAACTGTCGAGTAGTTTACCTCCATATAAGCTCATAGAAATCAAAGCGAGACTTTAGTTGTGCGATGGTTTAGTCAAAGGCGCTCTAAATCAATTTAATTTTAATTAATTATTTTTTTTAGAATATAAGGTAGCAAACGAGCAAGCAGCCACCTGAATCCAGCGAAATGGAAAGCGACCGCTGACCATTAACATCGGCAATTGCAGATGCGTTGCCTCTCCTTAACTGACGGAGGAGACGCACATAAAGAGGACATTTCCCCTTCCTATGCGTCTCCTCTACCGTCAAATCCACTTTTCCTTTCCATACTTTCCTCTGATTAATTTAATTGCCGTATAATTTAATAAAATAATTATTTTCATTATAACAGATGGCAAGGACACGGAACAGAAGATATTTTATAGAATTCATGAATACGATGAATTGAAAGATTCATCAGATTTCACTATCGACGACTGGCTTAAAATGGTCAGAGATATCAAGGCAAGTATCTACAATTTAAATTCAAAATTAAAAAATAATCGAGCATAACATTCTCGCATGACATCTTCCATTTAGCGGACGGTTTTAACAGCGCGGAGTAAGAAAAAGTAGCCCTTAGTATTTTTATTTCAGAGGTTCTATCACGAGTACGATGGGTTCGTGTTACTTCATGGTACTGACACGACGGCGTACGGCGCCTCCGTGCTGTCTTTTATGCTGGAGGTAGTCGGCAAGACTGTGGTGTTAACTGGAGCTCAGGTGAGATATTCTGAATTTTCCATTAACACTTTTAAAGATAATTTTTCTACTCTTTCAGTTCCTACGGTACCAGGTGTAGCACACCTGGTGATATAACTATAATTATTGTGCATTTCGCACTGGAAGAGATACGTACCAGGTGTTTAAGACCTGGTTTTGAAAATATCGTGTATTTGGACTGTAAACTGTGTACTTGTAACTTTGATATTTTGACTATTTCAGATGGCTGTGATTTGTTAAAAATATTTTGATTATTAAAAAATCTATAATTTCGAAAGTTGTTAAGACACGCAATAAATCTTAAGGAATTACACATGAGAGTAAAAGAGAGTTAACTGGCATAGAATTATCATCATAGTTACTTGCATGTTTATAACCACCCTACGCAATAAGAGCTCGCTCATCTTTGACTAAACTGTCATACAACTGTAGTCTCGCTTTGATTCCTATGAACTTATATAGAGGTGTCACAACTCGATTTTTAGTTATGCAACTAAACAGTTGAATTGGCTGCGAAACAATCGACAATCGCACAACTGTGCGATAGTTCAGTTAGAAGTGTGTATTGTCTCCAGGTGCCGATATTCCAGCCTCGAAGTGACGGCAACAATAACTTCCTCTGCGCAGTGCTGATTGCCGCCACACTACATATACCTGAAGTCACTGTGTTCTTCGGAGCTAAACTCTTCAGAGGATGCAGGTATAGTTATAAACAGTGCTGGTTTAAGACCAGGGCGAAGTGGGTGACCGCCCAGGGTAACAGAACGGGGCGCCACAGGTTTTTAGAATTACTCTAACAAAACACTCTTCTTTCCCCTTCTTGGCGTATTAAAATAAAGGGCGTCATAGTAATTTTGCCCAGGGCGCTGGTACGCGAACTACTGGTCGTAAAAAAAATTTGTTTATTTTTTGAATTCAAGTATATCTTAGTTCCTTTTATCAAATTTTACGTGTGGGTAAATTTATAAAAGTTTATTTACAAAGGACGGTGAGACGTGTTCATCCAAATTACTGTTTGTTCATATTGTTCGTTCTTGTGGAAGTTTTGTGTAAACGAGTAGGTAACATTTATAAATATTAAACCATTTTGGCTACGTGTTTGAATGAGAGTTTCCAACTGAAAATACTAATTTATCAGATTTTAAGGAATCTTACTTTGTACTAATATTATAAATGCGAAAGTTTAGATGGATGTTTGTTAAAGTTTGTAGCCTAAACTGCTAAACTGATTTCGATTAAATTTGGCACAGAATTAGAGGATAGTCTGTAAGAACATATAAGCTACTCACTTTCGTTTTTTTTTTTTATTTCGGCAAAAGCTAGTTACTGTTATAAACGCAATATTGTTTCAGAGTAAAAAAAGTTTCCAATACTCGTATATACGCGTTCGATTCTCCAAACTTTCCGCCGTTACTGGAAGCGAAGACCACTTTAGATATTGACCCTCGCACGCTGATCCATCCGCCAGGGTCTGTGCCTGATGACTGCAGGATACACGACAAGCTCTCCACTAAAGTATACGTCCTCAAAGTAGCACCAACGATTACACCTGAACTGATCAGAGCTGTTTTTAATGGAATGGAAGGTAGGGTGTTAGTCATATTGTAATTTAGCAGTTGTCGTGTTTTCAGATAAATCTTTAAGTTCTCACATCCTTGTTTATTCTGTCTGTTTCATGAAGTCCTTCTCTTTCTTTTCTCCTATTTATAACATACCTATCTAAATATAAAACTACCTTCATAAGATTGTAGTCTTAAAACTATTAAAAACAGACATGTTTCTCTGATCAAAGATTTCAAAATAACACTATAGACAATTAGTGATATTGTCAGCCATTGTTTTTTTTCTTTTTTTTAAATCTTGTTATAATAGAGATGTGATAATAATTTCTCAATCACATTGAATTTAAAACATTTATGTAAAGTTTTTTTTGTATGTAAAGTTACTTATATTTAGCGAAATAGTTTAGGAATCACTTACTGCAGTGAATTAAGAAGAATATTGCATATTCCAGGGGTAGTATTAGAGACATACGGCAATGGAAACATACCCATCAAACGCAAGGAGATCTACAAGGAAATCGAGCGCGCGGTGAAGAACAACGTGCTGGTCGTGAACGTGACGCAGTGCATCAACGGCACTGTGCTGGGGAAAGCGATATATGAAACTGGATTGGTGAGTAGCAGCGCGGGCAACTGTCCTGGACACTGGAATTGTTAAATAACTATAGTCAATCTTATAAATACGATTTATATGGATGTTTGTTGGAGTTTGTAACCTAATCTGTTGATATCTAGATTAAATTAGGTATAATAGATGTAAAAAACATAGACCTTTGGTCCCGATATTAGTTGCGGTTCCCGTGGGGGATTATTCCCAACCGTCACCACAATCTGTCCCAACGTAAGAATAAAAATTTTTATCCGTCCCACCTTTTCGTCCTACTATCACCAATAAGGTGACAGATGGAACTGTCGTGAAATAAAATAAAATCCAACCGTCCCCTCGTCGCTAAAAGTGGGACGGATGAAACTTTTTATTCTCATCTGTTTCCACGTGGGGACAGAGCGGGGTGACGGTTGGGAGTAATCCCCGCGGGAACATAATTTATTAAAAGATGCAGATATGAAACAAAGTCTGGAATAAATGGGATACAATTCATCCACAAATTATCAGATTCCCGAGGGATATGTAGTTTTTCACAGTTCGTATGGCTTTTTTATCCGACTTCCAAAAGGAGGTTCTCAATTAGTCTGTGTTTTTTTTTTTTATATTCTTGTTACTGCATATCTTATAACCTTGTTCGATTATCAATATGTTTTTTTATACGACGTATGGTGCGTGACAGTTAGCCCCATTTTTCAAATTAACAATAATCGTACATTATAAAACAGTTGCAAGGGATTTTTTGTCTTTCTAAATTGTTCAGAAAATTATTTTTAGTCTTAGTGAAATTGTATTTTGAGAATGTTTTGTTTGGAAATCGGTTACTTTTAAAATCCTGCTTGGACGAAATCGTGGGCAGCAGCTAGTGAAGTGAAACTTCGTTTGTTGGTCAGCTGCTGGTGGAGTGCGGCGTGGTGCCCGCCTTCGACATGACGGCGGAGGCGGCGCTCGCCAAACTCTCCTACGTACTCACTAAGACAGACTTAAATTATGCACAAAAAGTACAGGTAAATATTTTCAGTTCAAGTTTTCTTGTGCCGGAGGCTGTCAAAATAACTTTCCGTTTCCACTCTTATACGGAGTGTAAGAGAAAGTGGGTTTGACAGTGGAGGAGATACATAGGAAGGGGAAATATCCTTGTAGGCATCTGCAATTGATGTCTGGGTAGCGATCACTACCATTTTGGCGGATTCAGGCTGCTTGCACGTTCGCCATATTGTAAACGAAAAAAATATTTACCATCTCCCCTGCCTTATCCAACTCCCGTAGGGTCGGCGTAACGGGTTTTCGTCCTCCAAAGCACTCTATCATCCGTCATCTCAGTCATCACTCCCTTCTTGATCATGGCACCTATCACGCAATCCATCCATCTCTTTCTATGTCTACCTCTACCGGTGTACCTCCACATTCATAACTAACATCCTTCTTGTTACATGCGATTCATCCCTTCTCATAACATGACCTCATTTTTTGTTGTTAAAAACTTCATATTGCCTTCTGTTTATTGTCGTTTACTTTTTCTATTCAAATATTATTGTTCCAGTTAATGAAGACGAATATACGCGGAGAGTTGTACAATCCTTCACATGCCAGTTAACAGGAATTAAATTTAGTATAAAACATCTATGTTTATGTGTATATTATCTCGTCATATATAATCAATGTATATTTGTGTAAATATATCGTAACAAGACGAGGTATTTGAATTGAATAATTCTTTTTGTAATAAAAAGCCCTACACTTACGTCACGCTTTAGGCTATATATTTTAACGCCATTAAAGTTAAGGGGGTAAATATTTTGGATAAAAACCCTAATGTGGAAAAGAGATCATAAATTGCTGCCAACATCAAGGAAGCAAGGTTTTCATCATGTCATACCATTTTGACAATTGTAATTGATAATTTGACACATGTAAACAATAAAATAAGATTTTCATAAATTCATGCGGATGAAGTCGCACAGGAACAGCTAGTATCTTAAAAAAGAAACATTTTGTAAATCTTATATTATCACATAAAAACAATGTAATTAAACTGCCTACCCTTTTACAGTAAAGGCGTAGTTAATTATGATTAAAACGTATTTTATGTTTTCTTGTACGTGATGTTTAAGATGTAAGAAGAAAAATCAATAGCAATGTTTCAAAGGGTGAATGTTGCGGCTTGATAAATTAAGGCGCTTCCACAAGATGTTTTCACTTGATTAAAAGGGAAAGAGGATAAATGGAGAAACTATGGTTTACAGAATTTAATTCAAGCAATAATATAATAATAAAGTGTTAAAATTTTAACTTCTAATTAAATATAGAAACAATTTTAAAAAGATGATAGTTGTAATTATAATAATGAAAACCTTTTCTTTAATGATTAACAAAAGTTTATGAACTGGTTAAATAGTAAGCGTGCGCACATATTTAACTAAACTATCACACTGCTGTTATGCGATTGTTTAGTCAAAGGCCTGCTCCACTCTAAAATAGATATAAAAACTACATTGAATAAAACCATATTATTGGTAGCCATCCCCTAGGTCTAGTCTAGATCATGAATGGCGACGTCTAGTTCTTAGACGTCTATGGTAGTTTTAATATATTTATGACTGCCTAGTACCTAGACCAGGGGTGGCGAAACCACTGGCACACCATAATATTTTGGGGTACATCGATAATCATAAAAACATTATGAAAAAATTATGAAGTAGGTGCACCATGGAAATGACGTAATAATTGCAGTCAAAATGATTCGATGGCACCTCGAAGACCTCAGTAAACATATGTTTTAAAAAATGGTATTTTGACGAATAAATGTTCGACGAAGAAATGTTCACCATCCTTGCCCTACACTAAAGGACTTAAGTTACACGTGCCAGTAGCATATTGTCCTTGTAGTTGAATTATATCCAATTAAAGCTATCTTGTAAAGTATCTCGTCTCCCGCCCACTACGCCGTGACGTGGCATAATGGATATTGCGACGTAACCTATTTACGTAGTTTAATTTTTTCTCCTATATTAAAAAGGTCAGAAAACTTGTAGAACAGTTGTAAGTAGTAAATAACAAATGTATGTGAACATTTTATTTCCATAAATATTTTTTTGTACATAATATAATAATTTTTTAAAACATTTTTATATCTTGTGATATTTAAATTGTTTAAAATTCAATATGGAAATGTAAAAAAATGACGTAAAATTAACTAATCTAAAACCAATTTTAGTCATTAAATCGGAAAGATCTAATATCTTCATATATAATAGTCACTTCCAGAACTCAAATACAAATTTAAAATTGTAACGAGTTTTGAATCGAACTTAGGACTCAGAATACACTAACAAAAAGACCACAGGATTTTTGCTAACAAAACGTAGTGCCATTTTAATCAGTGACATAAAGTTTACTATGACTTCATAAAAACAAGACATCTTTGTTAATGACGTCATCTTACACGTAAACATTGCTGGTAACTTGCGAATTGACGGCGACGGTCACAATTCTGCCGACAGATGGTGTCACTTTGTCGAACCGACTCCCAAAGTGGCCTCCGACTGTGTACACCCGTTTTGCTGTATGCGTTCCTGGTACATCAGAAATTTTATGTTAATTTATTAATTAAAGACTAAGATTAATTAGTACTCAGAGCCGTTTAATGAATACTTAATCCCTTAGTTTAGATTTCTGTATAAAATTTAAAGTCAACCAACTTTTCAGCTATTGTTTGTACTATACATACAAAATAACATAAGTAGTAAAACGTTACAAGACAGTTAGCAACAAAAATCTTACTAAACTATTTTAGTTCGAACCTTTCGCATTTATATGCGAAAGGTTCGATGGCTGGATGTTTGTTAAGGTTTGTAGCTTAAACGGCTTAACGAATATCGATGAAATTTGACGTAGATGTAGAGGATAGACTGGAAGAACACATAGGCTACTCACTTTTGTTTTTTTAATTCCACGCGGACGAAGTCGCGGGCGAAAGCTAGTATTGCATAATTACTCCTCATGTTATTGTAACCGCATAGTTGTATGTGCAAATGTAATGGCTGATTTAAAAATAGATTGCTCTATTGTATTCAACGCATGTATAAAGGTACTTACATCTTCACGTTCCAACACGTGAGGCCCACGGTCAGGAAGACTGGTAACAGAGATATTTGCAACATCACCATATTAATAGTTTCTTCAATTGCTTATTCTCCATATTGCTTCCATGTTTATTATAGTTTCGACGGTGAACATCCCTACAGGAAGATAATATCCTCGCGTTGTTGAAAACTCGAATATCAACACATAGAGAACATAAAGATTTATTTTTGCACTAAAAACACATGTTTATAACGAATTTGAAACAATCGAATTCTGTTATAAATTCGATTCTTATTCGATACTCGTAATTAAAATTCACAACATAGTACCGCCAAACTAGACGGTCGCGAAACAACTGAGCTAGGGATGACCCTGATAATCGTTGTGCAGATTTTAAGTATCGATGTTTGGTTGTTTTTATTGCGTATAGTTATGGATACAAAACAAGAACAAAGACTCTTATTAACAACTATATAGACCCGACGGCTTAGTGTTGAGATGTCGAAATGTAGATCTACGTTCGAATTCAACATTTTTATGTTAGTTTAGTTTTAGTTTAGTTAGCAGTATTTTTTTAAGAACAACATAAAAATATATGTTGTTCGTAATTCAATTATTGATGTTATCAATTACTTTTTGTTGACGAAGACTAAAAAAAATAAACAACACTGTTTATTTATACAATTACTTTTAAATGTTTCGAAAAAATTTAAATGAAATTATGTAATGTTTTCTACTTTTGTAAAAAGTTTTCACGAGTTTGTTTCGAAAGCTTTTGTTTTCCAGATGGATTATTGTGACACAGTTTTTAAAAGGCCTCTTGTTACAAAAAATTTTGTTATGTTTTGGTTTTGCTGTTCTTAATTATGATGGTACCAACTTGTGGTTTATTTGTATTTTTGTTTTGCGAAGTTTGTTAATTTTAATCCATTAGCGTTGTATGGACATGTTATGCGACGAGACGATGGGGACATAAACCAGAAAATGTTGAGAATGAATGTGGATGGCTACAAAGGTAGAGCTAAAGAAAGTATGGATGGATTGTGTAGAAGAGGATATGCTTAAGAGAGTGGATTCAGATATGACGGCTGATAGAGATGTATGGAAGAGTACATACTGTGCCGACCTCCGTAAGGGGTAAGGGCAAGTTGATGATGATGGTACTAATGTGTAGCTTATTTGTATTTTTGTTTTGCAAAAATGAAAAGGAAACTTACAAGTAGTTATGTTGATTTTAATTCATTTATGTGAAACGGGGTTAGGATGGTCTTAGGAATTAGGATGATTTATTTGAACTGTTTCATTTATTATGCTGTAGGACAAGTAGCGCCGTCGTCTACATCTGTACTATTATAATAAAGCGTAAACACACACTTCTTTGTTGCCTAATATGTCAGCAATTACAGCATATTTTTTAAATTATTATTATTTGAATAAAAAGCTCTACATTTACGTCAAGCTTTAGGCTATATATTTTCACGCCATTAAACTTGGGGGGTCACTGTGTTTGTGGATAAAAACCCTAATATGGAAAAGAGGCCATAAGCTGCCAACATCAAGGAAGCAAGACTGCCAAGGTTTGTCATGTCATGTCGTTTTGACATTGATAATTTGACAAATGTATACGATAAAATACAATTTGCACAATTTCATGCAGACGAAGTCGCTGGCAACAGCTAGTTAAAGATAAACTATGTATTTAAATATTTGTTTTACACACCGTCATCTTGTTGGCATTTTCGCGAACTCTACCATTTATTTCACACGAGCTGTTCCCGTGCGATTTCATCCACATTAAATTATAAAAAAAACTGTACTTTATTGTTTACATTTGTCAAATTCTCCTTTTATTTTATATTAAAAAATATTGCCAACATTACTCTAA
Organism: Papilio polytes; assembly: GCF_000836215.1. Taxonomy (NCBI): domain Eukaryota; kingdom Metazoa; phylum Arthropoda; class Insecta; order Lepidoptera; family Papilionidae; genus Papilio; species Papilio polytes. The sequence goes on from NW_013524935.1 coordinate 630,353, forward strand.
GATAAATTACCTTTCTGATGGTGAAAGAATTTTCGAAATCGGCCCAGTAGTTTTAGAGTTATCCCAATACATACAATTACAAATCTTTTCTCTTTATAATATTAGTATAGATGAAATTAAAAATCATAGCCTATGTTATAGATAAATTACCTTTCCAATGGTGAAAGAATTTTTGAAATCGGCCCAGTAGTTTTTGAGTTATCCCAATACATATAAAAATACAAATGTTTTCTCTTTGTAATATTAGTATAGATATAGATATATCATATTTCTTACGTAATATGCTTTATAATTTTACTTAGTTACTGTACTAATAGGTGTTTTTTAATATATAATTAACGAATAAATATAGTAGCAATAACAAAAGTTTTACCCATAAATAAAAAGGTTAGTTCGCAGTAAATTACATCGACAAAGCTAAGTCCCGCGGCTCGAACTTGTTCCTTGCAATTTACTGTTCGGATTTACACAAAGCCTTGTTAAACAAAATGACATTATTATTAGAAATTTCCCCTACCTATGCGTCTCTTCCACAGTCAAATGCACTTTTCTTTCCTATCCTTTCTTCTTAAGAAAAGGGTGGAAAGGGAAAAGGACTAAAATTAGGTCTAGGACCGATACTGGACCGATTCCAAAAATTCTTGAACCATTGAAAACTATGTTATTATTGAGTAATATAGGCTACATTTTTATAATTTTTCTAATGTCACGCGGGCGAAGTCGCGATCAACTGTTAGTCAAAAATATGAGAAAAGAGATAACTAGTTTGGTTTTTGGAACATACTATTTAAAAGAAAACATCTGCACTAAAAGGTATGCCACCAAGATACAGAGATAAAATTCTTTTCACGGCTTTACCTTGACACATTTCTTTAGTATTTTTAATAAAAAGTCTTAAAATAAGTCTTTCGTCTTCAAGTTGAAAGAAAACAGACTGTAAAATTTATAAAGAAAATGCTGCTGGTCGGGAACAATCTGCCGAAGAGCTTTACGAAGTTCTCGATGAAAATGTTTTTGCGACACAAAATACTTTGTAATACAATTACGTATTAAAGCATGCGCACACCTAATACTAAACTATAGCACAACTGTTTAGCCTCGTTTTGATTGCTATGAGCATAAATGGAGGTATACTACTCGATTTTACTTGTGCAACTAAACAGTTAAATGGGCTGCGAAACAATCGACAATCGCAGAACTATGCGATAGTTTAGTCAAAGGCGCCTGCACTTAAAGTAAAAAAAACATTCTGAAAATATAATGTTGCCAGTCATTTACTACCTAATAACATAGAGTAATATAGAAAAAAGTTAGCTCACTTTCTTGTTGATTACTGTTCATACTCAAATCGTTATTTATTAAGGTTTGGGTTAAAGTTCAGTAAAAATTGGTAGCTACTAAAATTATTGGTATAGTCTACAAACTACGCAATAAAGGCTGTTAAAATACTGGAATGTTAAATAGGGGTAGTGTATTCGACGGTGCAGGAGATGCATAGGAAGGGGAAATGTCCTCTTTATGTACGTCTTCTCCTCCGTCGGATAAGGATAGGCAACGCATCCGCTATCGCGGGTGTCGGGTGTCTGCAGCGGTCGCTTCGCCATATTACCGGATTCAGGTGGCCGGTTGTTCGTTTATCACCTATGTTATAAAAAAAACTATTTCATACTTAAAATAATGTGCGTATATTTACTGTGACGAATAACTTTCTAATTACCAATTAAAATAAAGACATAACTTAAATTAAAGACTGCTTTTACTATAACTTTACAAAGTTGTAGAAACGTTAAGTTAGTAAAGAACGCATCACATTTAACTGGTTTCTTTAAATGTCTTCAATAAAGTTGAACAAAGGTTTTTTGGAAACACTTTTATTTCGAACGAACAGGTATACATATGTGAGTGATTTTCACAATCGCAGCAGTATAAACCTTTATAAGTTATAAAAAATAAAACACACCAATACGATTACAATTTATTACACCAAAATGTAAGTATTACAAAATATAGAAATTGAATAAAACAATAATGCGATTACACGAAGAACTACAATATAAAATATAAAAGAATTGTGCGTAATATAAATTAAACAATAAACTTATAATAATTTAAAAAAATATATAATTAGTGGTAATTATAGACATTTGAAATGCACACTTTATTTGAATAAATTCCACACTTGACAAACCACTCGCAAATAAACTACAATCTTTATAAAATGTCAAACATCTATGAATAAGTATTCTTTTATAAAACCGGAAATAAAATACACCATCAAAATCTACGATATAGAGGCAGTGCCTTTGAGAACACCATTGATACAATTGTACAAAATCTACCGTAAAATCTAATTGCTAAATGACACTAAATTTACCATCAGTTGAAAAAGTTTGAAAATTTAAAACAAAATGCATTATTAAGTTGACCTGTATCCCACTTTTGAGAGTAATAAGCGTCAAGAAAACAAGTATTGCTTCTTCCTTCATGCTTGTTTATAGTATAATATATTTATATACTAGCTGTTGCTGGCGACTTCGCCTGTGTGAAATTAAAAAAGAATACGAAATACAGCCTATGTTACTCAGAAATAAATTACCTTTATGAAGTGAAAGAATTTTCAAAACCGGCAAAGTTTTTTTTTTTATAACATAAGGTGGCAAACGAGCAAGCGGCCACCTGAAATCGCCAAAATGGCGAAGCGACCGCTGCCCATAGACATCTGCAATTGCAGATGCGTTGCCTACCCTTAATTGACGGAGGAAGAGACGCACATTAAGAGGACATTTCCCCTTCCTATGCGTCTCCTCCACTGTCAAATCCACTTTTCCTACCCATCCTTTCCTCTTAAGAAAAGGGTGGAAAGGGAAGAGGACTAAAATTAGGTCTTCGGCACCACACTCATCAGACGAAACGCGGAATTGCTTCCACTTCACGCCTGTTTTCTGTGTGGTCGTGGTATTACACCGGGCGAGCCGACCCATTCGTGCGTAGATGTTAAAGCGGGATCTACCACTTGTAGTTGTTTTTACGTTAATTCAGAATTAGAATATAATGTGTCTAACTCAAGACGAAGTCGGAGGGAAACTAGTCCTTCATAACATTATATCATGGTTGCCTGTCAATAACTATATTTTTTATCGGAATTATATAGGTTTTTAAAACTTTTTCAACTAATGGTAATTAAGTTTTAGTCTAAGATATACAAATATATTACTTTGTTCGTAATTGAGACGGTGGTATAGAAATGGTAGTTGTCCATATGTCATTTTGTTAAAAGAATTATCTCTGGTTATGAAACGTCAAATGCATAGACAATTTTCGAATCTAAAATTGTTACCATTTGATGTTTCTTCATTTAGTCCTAATATCTTTGAAATTGCCTAATTATTCAAACTAAAAAAAACAATCTTTACATTTTCATAATGAAATGTCAAGAATCAGGATTTTCAAATACAATATTTTCGAATTTGAATTTATTTAAAAAATAATTTTGTATACGATGTTAATTTATAAAGTGGTCACACCAAAGTACCAACATAGATCACTTTTAGTGTAATTTACAATTCATGTTTTGGGAAAGTGTTAAGTATTTGACAATATGGCACCAATAAAACAAGATACTAATATGTTCACATACGGCCAAATATTAAAACGAAATTTAAACGCTTTGTAAGACCAGCTTATAGAGATAGACTTCAACATTTTAATATAATTTGCTGGCGCACACCTTTGACTAAACTATTGCAAAACAGTTCTGCGATTGTCAATTGTTTCGCAGCCAATTCAACTGTTTAGTTGCACGACTAAAAATCGAGTAGTGTGCGCACCTACATATAAGGTCATAGGAAACAAAGCGAGACTAAACAGTTCTGCGATAGTTTATTTAAGTAGAATACATATTTAAATGTCGTTTCAATATTAAGCTGATATGACGTGACTTAAATACAAATTAACATGCCACAACTTCTTTCTTCTTACTCGACGAAGCCAAGAGATTATCATCTGCAGGCAAAACGTGTCCATTACTATCATAGATGTATCGGAATATTGTAAACTAACTAATTTATGCATGTTATTTCAATTACAGTAGAAGCTCGATAAGTCAAAGTCCAAGGGAAACACAAAATATTTTAAGTTATAGAGGTTTTAAGTTCTCAAGCGTCTATGGTATAGAGGTTTTAGGCTCATGGGAAAAGAACATATTATTTTTTGAAGTTATAGAGGCTTTTATGTTACCGAGGTTTGAGTTATCGAGGTTCTACTGTACCAAAAAACATCTAAATGGCTTTAAAAACTCTTTTTCGTAAACAAGCTACACTTTATTGTCTTGATGTATCATGGCGACCTTAGATCAAATGCAACACGTAAAATTCTGATCAGTGAATCGTACATTATTTCAAGACGGTAATCTGACAAGTTTTGTCCAAAATATTCAGTTCTGACCTGGCGAGGCGCTGGGGTGCAGCCGCTTGAGCACTTGTGAAATATCAAGTCCTGTGAGAGTCTTCAGCGCGGGCGGTATACCTCCAGCGATGCGCGCCACCTCGCCCGTCGCGCCGTTGTCGCCCACCAACACTATCTCGTCCGTTTTAGCTAACGGTGCTGATACCTCCGCTGCGATCTACAAAGGATTTTGTTGATCAGAAGAGTCCAGTGAATTTTCAAGTACTCAACCGCGTAAGAGGTGGTTGAGTAAAGTTATGGGTAAAGTTGTGAGTCCAAAAGTTTTAGAAGTTAGCAGTAGAAATTCAATTAATACCAGTAAAATTTTGAAAGAGGATTTCGAAGACTTCAACATTGTTGGCAAATAACTTAGATTTCTTCAATGCCTAGGGATTCTAGTAAACCTTTGTATACCTAACTATGACGCCCTAGATATTTCTGTTTGGGTCTCTAGAGCCAAAAAGACTAGCCAGTTTTTTTTATTAAATCTCTTTGAAATAAAAAATATCTTTACTTCTAGCATCCCCTTGATTGGCTTTCACCTCCCTTCACCTTGACTAATGACCTACCTCCTATAGAGAGATGACTAGTATTGAATCATTGGTGACTTAGCAATGTGTTGCGTATAATCGTATCGAATTTAGTTGCAATCTACCATACGTTTAATTTTTTTACACACCTTAGGCAGAGCTTCAAGCACGAGCGCCATGATTGCCGCATCTCCGTACTGCTTGTAGACTTTAGCCTTAGCCAGCATCCGCTCCGCGTCCGCCTTCCCCACGTCGCCTATAGCAGTCGCCTCAGCCAGACCTAGCACCTTGATGCGCTCAGCGTCCGCCTTCGCTGCTTCCACTGTTTGAGTCCTGTACACAAGTTATTATCATCTCTATCAGACTGCTTTAAAACAACAGAGACAGCATCAAGCATAGTACTACGTCATCATCTTCGTCCTTATCCTCTCGTAGGGTCGGCGTAACGGGGATTTGTCCTCTACTTAACTCTATGACACGACCTCTCAGTCATCACTCCCTTCTTGATCATGTCACCTTTTACGCAATCCATCCATCTCTTTCTAGGTCTTACCGTTTTCCCTCGGCGATAGTCTGCAGACGGTATGCCTCGGCCTCAGCGGGCAGTCGCACTGTCGACACCAGCTCCTCTTCACGGCGGAGGATCTCTTGTTGCTCCACCTGAGTTTACAATCGATATTATCTAGATGGTGTTGCATTTAATTTTTTAACTTGGTTTTAAACTAGACTATGGTGAATATGGATAAAAGTAACTTCTATAAATTGGTATGATAATATGCATTAGTAATTATAATAATGTTTGAATAAATACCTCAATTTGCTTTCGTCTTTCAACAACTTCGATCTGGATTTCTTCGTTACGGATTCTCTGCTTGATCTTAGCAGCTTGTAGTTCATACGCTAGAGCAGATTCTGCTTTCTAAAAATCAAAACAAATGAAACATAAAATAACTATGCTAAAGTTGAGTGTTGTATGTAGAGTATCCAGGGTTTCAATTGGCATGTCTGGTGGAAAAGTACCTTTGTTGTCAACGTGCCAAATCAAATATCAAGTACTAAAGCGTATTAGACTCACAGCAGTGTTAATTTCCTGGTCAAACTGCGCCTTCTGCAACTTGAACAACCTGTTGTTGTCCTCTATCTTGGTATCGGTGGAATATTTCACGTCCATCGCGCTCTTCTCGCATTCCGCCTCCTACAAACAAAACAGACTAATTTTTATTTTACTTAATATTATAAATGCGAAAGTTCAGATGGGTGGATGTTTGTTAGAGTTTGTAGCCTAAACTGCTGGACGGATCTCGATAAAATTTGACATAGATGTAGAGGATAGTCTGAAAGAACACAGGCTACTTGCATTTGTTTTTTTTTAATTCGGCGCGGATGGAGTCGTGGCTGAAGATTACTAGTACAAATGCTAAAGTTAATATAGATGATGGATGTTACAACGTATGTTAAGAACGGTTAATGCTGAAATTAGATCTAGAACATGGTTTGATAGAGAACACATAGATTACGAAGTTTTTTAATACGCATAGACGGAGTCGTAGGCAGCTAGTCGTTTCATAAATGAGATTATTTTAATTCCTCTTCTAAACGAACAAATATTAAAACATCAGTAGAAAAATTACGGTTAAATCAGACAAGCAGACAATCAAACAGAACATAAGGCTTGATTTATTTTTGTACAAGTGAGTCGGCAGTGTAAACCTAATCTAACGATCAACTAGACATAAAACGATAAAAATTTAATATAATAATAACTATTTTAACGACCCTTGTTCCAGGTTTAGTACCCTGAGGGTAAGAAGGCAAGTTTATTACCGCGGGTGTTGACGGCCAACTAAATAGCAGTAAATATTAAATTATATATACAACATAAAATCTATGTGGTAGTTAATTAAACGTTAGGTTAGAAATACAATATAACTCTACTAATATTATAAAGAAGAAATCTTTGTATTTGATTGTAATGAATAGGCCAATAAACTACTGGGCCGATTGTAAAAATTCTTTCAACGTTAGAAAGGTTATATATCTGCGAGTGCTATAATAGGTATATTTACTTATTAAAATACAAAAAAATACTTTAAAACTTATATCTTCTAATATACAACATTAACGGCGCTTTAAAAGGCCACGATTACACTCGAAATTCCTTTATTTTTTCATTCAGTTTGCATGCAGAGTTTAAAAAGCGAATTGTTTAATTCGTTTCAATATTCGGCCGTTAATTGTCTACATTTTTATTTCGAGCAATATCTTGTTCAATTAAAGAAGTAGATTGAATTTACAACTCGATGCTCGACCTTAATTGTCTCTAACTTTTAATAGGTCATACACAATTGTGATATCTTAAAATTTACAAATACTTAACAATTCAAGAAAATAATAAAAAAAAGTTTATTAAAATACTAACTACAACTAAAACAACAGAATAAATACTTCAGTGCGAACTCTGAACAACACTAGATAGAATGGGAGATAGAAATGGAATATATACGTTCGACAAAAGCCGACAGAAGTTCCACTGACACACGTTATTGATTTATCAGTACACGCAAACGTGAAAGGTTCATAACATAAATGCTTTTGTAAAAATATTCTTGACTAGCTTTCACTCGTAACTCTCTCGTGTAATTAAGAAACAAAAGTAAGTAGCCTATGTGTTCTTCCAGACGATCCTCTACATCAAAGCCAAATATCATCGAGATCCGTTCAGCAGTTTAGGTTACAAACTCTAACAAACATCCATCTAAACTTTCGCATTTATAATCTTACTTACTAATATTATAAATGCGAAAGTTTTGATGGATGGATGTTTGTTAGCGTTTGTAAACCTAAACGGCTGAACGGATCTCCATGAGATTTGGGCACAGGTTTAGAGCATAGTCTGGAAGATCACATAGGCTACTTTTTTATCCCGGGAATAGTTTACTCGATCATTCTGCAACGGTTCAACATATCTTATTGAAATTTGGCACAGATATAAAAAAAAGTCTGGAGTACACATGGGATAAGGTTTATCCCTGAGAAATGTCCGGTTCCCGAGGGATACGTAGCTTTTTGTTATTTATATAGTGCGTATGTTTTCTAATACCTCGCGGACGAAGTCGCGGGCAACAGCTCGTATTAGTATGAAGTAATAAGTTAGATTATCGTCTACTTTAGTAAGTGTATAGTTTAAAGTCATATTAAGTTAGTACGAGCTGTAGATATTGAATTACAGTTTGGTTTGTGTTGACCTGTCTATTGAAACGTCGTTGAATGTTTGGCGAGCGTACATTCTGGTATTCTGTCCATTATTCTCACTCCGCGTACTTAATTTGACATTTGATATATTATCGTAGAAGTCGATAGCTTTGACAACAGTATTGTGGTCTCTTTTATCTCAAAGAGAATGTAAGGGATGAAAATATGCATATAATTGAATGCATGCATAACACCGACAGAAAGAGCGTAGATGATTCAGGGATTTAACCATTTGACTTGTAATGTACAGGTCTTAGGTTCGAATCCCGCTGTACCAATGTATTTTTCGAATTTCATATGTAGATCGTTCACACACGTTCTTACTCAACGGAATACATCGTGATGCCTGCACATATCGGCGAAGAAATTCAAAGATATGTATGAAGTCAATCAACCCGCACTTTACCAGCGTGGTTGACTATGCCCTAGTCACCCTAATTTAGTGTAGACTCCGAGCCCCTTGCTGGGGACGTATAGTGAGCTGGTGTATACATACCCTGATACCCGCGTCCCTATTGGCCTGTGCGACTCCAATGTTGGCGTCGCGCTTCACCGCCGCCGTCTGCGCCTTACCAAGGCTGGCGAGGTACTGCACGTCATCGTACACGTCCTTGATCGTGAAGGACAGGATCTCGATGCCCATCCGTCCGACGTCGGGTGCTGCCACCTCGCGGACCAGACCCGCGAACTGGTCCCGGTCTCGGTACACCTCTTCTACTGTAAGAGTTCCTGTTAAACGAATAGTACCAATTAGTATCAGGAATCTAGGAAAATTCAAATATTTTACATCATTTACTGTTATATTCAGAATTGTCTGATGATTTCTCAAAGAGGTCCCTTAGTGTACATTTAAAAAATAAAAAAAACACTTTATTAATTAAACCAGTTGCACAATATTAATTAAAACAAACATAATATATTCTCGTATGTTATATATTAGTTATATCAGACGGTATGTAATTTTATAAGTTAATCTACACCTGCTACAAACAGTTTCCTTGTTGAGGCATTCAATCTTATTGTGTGGGTGCGATTGGCTGGAATCTTTATAATATCTGAGGTATTCTACATAACTTTATACGGCATTCCAATTTATTATACAAATATGAGAAAAATACAATTATAGTTACAGGGAGATATTACGTGAAAGTGTTAAGAATGAATGTGGATGGCTACAAAGGTAGAAGAAGACCAAAGATGGATTGTGTGAAAGAGGAAATGCTTAAGAAAGGAGTGGTTTCAGATATAGCTGATAGAGATGTATGGAAGCAGCATATATTGTACCGACCCTCCATAAGGGATAAGGGCAAGTTGATGATAAGGGAGATATTACTACCTTAACGTTAAACAACCTTACATCGCGGTATAAAGTTAAACTTAGGAATAAACAGAGTATAAGCAAATATTAGTACAAATTTTACTACGTTTTTAAGGTTGAAATACAAAAATTGTACTATTATGCATGTCTACTAGGATCCGGTCTACATTTCATTTGTGTTAACAGATCTCTTATGTATCAAATTGTTTGTGTAATTTCTAAGTTAACTTACTTCTTAACATTCAAACAAGTGAGTCCAATAGTAAGAGCTAAAGGCACCAAAGCTATCCTTAGAAATTCCATCGTTACACTCTATCATTTAACACTAAAAACACTATAATCAAAACTTTAATTTTTCACAACTATTAATATTAAATGGAAGACTGTATTAACTATAAGTTTAAAAATTTAAAATTAATAGTCTTTTCAAAAATACAGAATAAAAATATTTATATTAACGATTTGCAAAATCGAGAAGGTTTTAATTCAATGCAATCAACACTGGCCTTTAAACAATAAACTATTTATTAAAAAAAATATTTATCACGTCAGTCTCACGTCACGATTGCAACAACTATGTACAACACGGAATAGAATCTAATAATCGATATCATACGACCTTATTACAATTCCGTTAAAGATTATAATCGTATATCAATTTCTTATCATTAGCAATGATATAAATATGATAGAGATAAGTGCGGAATTATCAGTGTTATCGCAGACATTCGCATATATATAACTTTATAGATATATTCCTGGTATTAATTTGAACATATATTTACATTTAATTGACTGTTTTTTTGTTATCCGGGACTCTACGGGAGAGACCCGTCTCCCGCGACGGCCGCGGCCGGACTGGGTCTTCCGGAGTCGTACTCCCAGCACTTACATAACCTATATCGGAGTTTAAAGGGATGATCTAGATGCTTTTTAGTTTTAGATAAATCTTTAACTCTGTTCTGAACTTTTATTATAATGAAAAGTCATTTAATATCTCCAATACACTGAACTACGGAAGAGAATACATTTTTGGACTAACGAAAGCTTTTATTAGCGACGCATATAGGCTTTGCATATCTAGCTAACAGAAGGGGTAAGTTCCTGATTTAAAAATATGCAAAATATCCGAATTTGTAAAATCTGAAATCTATCTGAAAAATCACTTCTCTTCCTGCTGTTTGTCTGTCCCTATGTTGACTTAAATCTTTAAAACTACGCAATGTCTTTTGATAGTTTGTTTAAAAAATAGACTGATTCAAAAGGAAGGTTTATAAGTAAAACTAGCTTTCGCCCGCGACTTCGTCCGCGTGGAATTGAGAAAAACAAAAGTGAATAGACTATGTGATCTTCCAGGCTATCCTCTAAATCGATGCCAAAATTCATAGAAATCCGTCCAGCCGTTTAGGCTACAAACACTAACAAACATCCATCCATCTAAACTTTCGCATTTATAATATTAGTATGATATAATAATGAAATATAGATAAATACATAATATTCCAGCTATGGATTACATCAATGGTTTGAAAGTTCCTAGAGTTACGGCTGTCTTATTGCCTAGTATTAAAGAATTTTGTTGCTGTTGAAAGTCATTGTTCCGGTAAGGGCAATCTGGATTATGAGGCCAACCCCTACATTGCTATCGTGACCCCTTTACAAAGCCACTAAATATCTACACTTTTATAACACCAATTAAAAGAACTTTTAATGTTATAGCAATTAGTAGGAGTTGTACTAATTTATATTCTAACACTTCTATAAGCTTATATGGAGGTGAGTACACTACTTGTTTTTTAGTTGTGCAACTAAACAGTTGAATTGGCTGAGAAACAATCGATAATCGGACAACAGTTGTGTGCTAGTTTAGTCAAAGGTGTGCGCCCGCTTTAGCACTTATCAGTAACAGCCTAGATTTTCGATTCACGTGTGTACATGGCCTTCTTTTTTAGACAGCTGAATTATATTTGCTATGGTAATATTTGGACGTTCAAAGATCGTTATCACAACGTACAAACTAATCTCTGTGACAAATAATCGCATTATGACAACTGTTACTAACCAAATTTCACCCGAAATTTCGTTCGAAAGTAATCTACCTTACTTCCTAATTTCATCGAGAAACGTTCAACCCTTCTGGAGCCACCTTGCTAAACTACAATGCTGTATGCATAGAGGCACCAAGAAGCGCTTAAGAAGCCCATTTATGTCCTGTGCGGAAATAAAGAATGTAAGGCTCCCTGGAATAACGACCCACCATCCCCACTCGTAATCGTTACATCCATTCAAACATTGAAACATCCATAAATCCAAATAAACATTGCCATTTCTAATATTAGTAAGATAACATCGCGGCTTGAATTATATTCAAACTAAATTGGATAGCTCTATCTAATTGGAACACACATTTGGTTCATATTATAATTAGATATATTCATAGTAATGTGTAATATCGATAATTGTATGGTACATTTATGATACCATCGGGTGAGGTATTTTAAAGTATAAATAGAGCGTAATGCATTGCTCTTCTAGTCTATTAAGGTAGCGCATTTGGTAATGATCGGAGCGGATGCGAGTAACCTTTCTCACAGTGAGATAGGCTCCGACGGGCTCAATGTCGGTGTCGTCACATATAACTACATGTATATGAGTGTAGCCATTTTTTAATTTACAATTGTAGTTAATGATTAAATTAGGACTAAACAACGTACGGTTATCGGAGTTAAACAACTAGGATAAACCATTTTTTTTGTCTGTGTATTTGTGTATCTGTCTGATGTTCCATTTTCAAAATGTAATTTTGACAGGAATTCTTCTAGAAGCTAATTAGTGTGGGGTTTAATTTAGGCCGTTAACTCCGCGCTGATAAAGTCGCAGGCAACTTCTAGTTTAAAAAATATGATTTTTAATACGCTATCTCTTGTTATTGTAGTCACAACCTGCTAGCAGTAATGGAGGTCACACCTCCGAGTCAAGTTCACGGATCGCTGATAATGAGGCTGTTCGTGCGTAAATTGCTACACGTGTTTTTAAAAATTATCTAACATTTAGATGCAACCGTTTTTCTATATTTCAACCGTTAAGTAAACATAGCGTAAGTTTCCATTGCCGAAACACATAAAACATATTGGCAATTCTATTTTACTTTTCGCAGTAAAAGAGTTTCATAAATGTCACTCATTGGAAACTTACATATGTAATGATGATGTTCAAAAATCGACTTTAATTTTTTTAAGATAAAAATGTTAAAAATACCACGTTTATGAACTAGTTTTGATAATATCTTTAAGTTAAACCTGTTTTGTTATTTATAAAACTGTCAGTAATATTTCCATTGACGTATTATGACGCAGCGGTTTTTTTGCTTAGACAAAGACAATAAAATGATTTCCGCCCAGTTCACTGTTACTAACCTATTCTGTAGCATTTGTTGTTTTCTAACAAACAAAAAATAATAAATCGCTAATTTGATTTAAATCTAACCTTAAAAAAATATGCTCCAAATATTACTAGAATGTATAATTAGGGTAGTTAAAGTATTCCCTTAACGTTTTAACTTTACTTTAAGAAAGCAAAAACAGTAATTCACCAGAACTAGTAGAAAAAACTATAGAAGAAACAATAAATAGCCTCTAAAACTCTGTCTCGATTGAGATAAGGTATGTAAATATACCTTTTTTTTCATACAAAAATTACGGAAAATTCTGGATTTGAGAGTTGAATAACAATCACATTCAAGGTCACAGTGATTTCCTACGACATTTACAAAAACTGGGTTTAAGAGGGGGACAAAACATATTATAGTGCGACAAACTTCTCTGGCCCGGTATGTGATAATCGCGGTAACTATTAAGAAATACGTAAAACGTAAAATACACAGAAGATTTTACAACCGTAACTCTTTACGAATCTATTTACAATGGCATGAGGGCGCTAATGAGTTGTAACTAAGTGTCCCTTAACCCAACTGGGTCAGATAAGTTTATATGTCTATATTTATTATTATTTTAAAATTTCTCTTACCTTTTAACCACCGCATAAGTGCAACCGACTGTCAATCCAATATTAAAAGCTCCCATCCATAGCAACGACATATTTACAAAAAAAAAATGATTTCACACTTCACAATGCACTTACTCTCATTACCACTATAAAAAAATCGATTAAATTCAAACTATAATCGATTTGAAATCGATACTCGAATCAAAAAGCCCAGGATACCACAATTCTCGATTTTATCTACTTGCAATTAAAATTAGTAAATTCTATACCCAAGCTATGCTTTGATAGTACGGTCACTGAGTTGCAAACACCTATTATTACAATTAAAACTTATCGATGTTGAACGATTAATCGATATTAGTGTAATCGATACGTGCGTTATTCACTAAAGTCGAGAGTAGAGTGGTATAGTTACAAAACTTCCCTCCTATATAAACACAAGCTACACTACACAACTCCCCGCTTCTTTACTTAAAACTATTGTATAGTTGGATGACGCAATAACGGAGTAAAAGTTTAATGCAGTTGGATATAAATTGACTTTTAACTGATAGCTTTATTATCCTTTTTTTTACATGCTATTTTAAATTTGTTAATCCTTAATTTAGTTTTCTTTAAACATTGACATCTTGAATATCTAATATTATAAATGCGAAAGTTTAGATGGATGTTTGTTAAAGTCTGTAGCTTAAACGGCTGTACAGATCTCGATGAAATTTGGCATAGATGTGGAGGATAGTCTGGTAGAACACATAGGCTACTTTATATTTCGTTATAATATTACACAAATTAAGGGAAGTCATTGGATTAAAGGAGTTAATACATGGAATTAACTTAGTAAAGGAGCCAAGGATATACATGTAATTAAACAAAATACCGAATTTAAAATAAGAAGTAAAAAAAAAGTGAGAAACGTATTTGTAAAATTATATTTGAATTGTAATATTGTATGTTTGTTTGTATAAGTAAATAAATAAATATAATTTATCGCGGACGGCGTCGCGGGCGAAAGCCAGTCAAAAATAATTTTGTAAATAAAGTATGCTTTGTAAAGTTTTTAAATTCAAGCAGCAATTAAAATTTCAGTATTCTTCCCTCTGTTATTGTAATTACAAATAGCACAAAAATAATTAAGTAAAACAAAGCAGACACTAAGTAGATTTATTCAATTTAAATACGTACAGACAAGGAAGGGATTAACAATTTATTTTGCAGTAATGATATTTTTTGTTAACTTACGTGCTTAGTAACATACCAAGTAGAGAGAGAGAGAGAGAGAGAGAGAGAGAGAGAGAAAAGTCGATACTTAGACTGAATATAGACAATAATTACTTAACGGTTAATATTCATAAAAAATTGCAACAATCACCATTAAATTTGGGAGTCCCTGAAGAAGCATTTAGGGGCTTCTAAAAATGACTTTTTAACGATGCTTAGTTGTTTATAGTTTAAAAGCAATGACCGTGTAGTTTTAATATACCCAGCGGGGGATTCTTTCGAAACCCCTTTGAGTTCATTTAGAAAGCTGCAAGTTGACAACATCAAGAAGTATATACGTAGTTGTTATTGTAACGGTAATTGTCCAACGTCAAAAGCCTTCGTTGTCAATTGTACATTAGAAACTGACATTTGCAATTGAAAATTTCACAAATGTAAAAAATAAAATAAACTTTACGTGATTTCATGAGGTTGAAGCCGCACGGGAACACCTCCTTAATTGATAAAAACCCAAACAGAAACAGAAATTTTCAATAAGAAACTGGTTAAAAATGAAAGATAATATTTTCACAATAAATAAGAAACCTATTCTATTGTTATCACGAGATTTAAATTAATTTGTTATCAACCGAATTCAATTCACGTGTGTTCAATAATTAAAAAATCGTCAAATTTACATTAACATTAGTTTATACAATCAGAAGTAACAACAGACGTTAATAAAAAAGAACGTAAGCAAAACACTGCATCAAACCACTCGTTAATATTTTTACTAATTAAGGTTATAAGTCTAGAAAATTCTAATAGTACATAGTAAATGGGATAAAACGTAGTTATTGATTGGTCACACGCTTCGCGGATTTCAGACACAGTCCCTGAAGTAGGAAGCGTGACCGCACTAAACAATTATGACTGCGTTCAATGGCGGTTGACGTGGAGGAATCAGATTGTCATGGTCCGAGACTAAACGCAGAACCCAGGATAAAGCTGGCGGCGCACTGTGGACACCCTCTGCCCTGCTTTGGGAACAAAGACATTAAAATCAAGACGTTGATATCCTGTCACTTTAGTACAGTATTACCCAGGTCTCCTAATGTCCACTCAAAACCGTATGGTTATACGATGTCGGAAAATAAGAGGGTTGATAAAATATAGAACAATGTAGCAGTAAGGGATTTACCGAACGGTTAACTTTAAAAGGGTTCTAAGAAAAAGAAAGGAAGTTTGCTTTAGTCAGTTAAAAACTAAATGCGCGGTGAACTCACTGATAAATCACTAACTATTAGCCGTTCCAGTTTGTAATTAGATGTTTGGATAGACAGCTAGTCGCCAATCCTCATAACTTGTATGTCCCAAGTATAAGAATTAAGCGGTTTTTAATACGCTCTGCGCCTTAACATATTCGCTATCTCTCTCATTCTCTTTGCAAACTCAAAGATAGTCATATGTTTTAATAGGCGATGTAAACTTGAAGGGTTCCCGAGGCTTGTGCGAACGCCCCCTGGTAACATTTCCTAGTTATTACAGTTTCTTGCCCCGTAAAGGTTCGTTGCCTACGTGACGGCTTGCACGTCGCAATGTACCGTTAGCAAAAGAAATTTAATTGCGAACATCAAAAGTTACGGTGTGTTACTTGATATTAACATGAAAAGAAACGATTGTTAAAGCTTAATGTAAGTTAAAGACATTGTAATATGTATTTGATAAAACAAATTAAAAAATAGTATTACAAAATAATTACAACTGTCAAAAAAAATTGAATTTATCTAATAAATATTACAAATACTCTATCGAATACAAATTGTATATATCCCTCTCTTTTGCTCGCCCTTACTTATATCTTGCATCTCTCTCATGTAACGAAATCTGCTTATGCGTTCTAAATTTTTGTTTCTGAATTTATGAATACTTTAAGAATTATTTTTTTTACTTTAAGATTCCTAAAAAGGTTTTTAAACATAATTTTACACTCAGTTCTGGAGTGCATATGCATACAAAACGCATATGGCAGGAAGCTTACATCCCTTTCGAATGACGCACGATCGCCCTACGTTATATTCTATTAGTTTTACCTAAACAAACAACGGGATAGTGTAAACTTAACTTAGAAGGGATCACAGCAGTATTAAAGGTGAAAATCTTAATACGAAAGTTTAGATGGAAGGATTGGAGTTCGTAGTCTAAACAGCCGAAATCACAATAAAATTTGGCACAGATGTAGAGGATAGTCTGGAGGAACACATGTAACACTTACTTTTTAAAAAAAATCGAAGCGGACGAAGTCGCTGGCGAAAACTAGTAAAATGTTCACCAGATTTCGCCCGCGACTCCATCAGCGTGGAATTAAAAAAAAAACAAAAGTGAGTAGCCTATGTGTTCTTCCAGACTATCCTCTACATCTATACCACATTTCATCGAAATCCGTTCAGCAGTTTAGGCTACAAACTCTAACAAACATTTATTCATCTAAACTTTCGCATTTATAATATTAGTATGAAGTATGATGTACTATTATACCATGTAAGTCCACAGCAGGTACTAAATAAAGGACATGTCTTTGTTTGCTTTACATTTACCATGAAGTAAACGGGCCAAGGGCTTTTTAGTTTCACTATGACTCACAGATTGTAATTTGTAACCAATATCGTCCACTATTTCAACATACATTTGTTATTGCATACGTTATACGATGACTATTTATTCATAGTACTTCGTACACTTGTGATAATCATTTTAAGTGTTAAAAATATTAAGGTAAACGCACTAATAATCGACCCATAACATTCTATATACATTATTCTGGTATATTTAGTTTACATTTCATACGTTTTATCTATACTAATAATAAAGAGAAAAACTTTGTTTGTAATGGATAGGCTCAAAAACTACTGGGCCGATTTTAAAAATTCTTTCACCGTTAGAAAGGTTATTTATCTGTGAGTAACATAGGCTTTATTTTTTCATCTCTTTATTATTATTTTAAATTTTACGCAAACGGAGTCGCGGGCAAGTAATTCATATTATTCATATTACATACAAAAAAGTTTAAACACAAACGGCTAAATCATTTTTTAACATAGGCACAGGATTTAGTACCATATTTCGTAATATAGCGGGGGTTTTTTCTTTCCGTTTCAAGCGTTACAATAAATCATACTGTAGAATACAAAAGTAACTTAGAAACAAAAGAAAAACATTTTGTGTGACGTAATATAATCGTGTAAAACACCTATAAAAACAGATCGTCCTTCATCATCTCATTGTAATTAAAAAGTAACATTAAATTGAAATGGTACCTTCGTAACTTAATTGCTGTTTAATACCTACCTAGAGCAGTAATGAGTTATCATTAACTTAGATAATAAATCTTAAAATAGGCTACCATAATAGAGTCATAGTTCACGTCTAATATTTTGAGCTGTCACCCACTTTAAAAAAAATGGTCATCTATAACATTCCCGCGTGCATAACCTACATTCCCGTCAAAATCCCTTCAAAACAGTACATCCGTTCAGGAAATTACCCGGAACAAACAGGGCTTGCGGACAGACAAAAAAGACAATTCGCAAATACATCTTCGGAAAATTTGTTTTTTTTTTTTTTTATATAACAGAGACCCTCTAATATTATTACACGAGAAGATACAGACGTAAGAGCGAAATAAAAAAAATACAAACATATTTGAACTTGAGTTAAAGGTAAGAAACATTGTGAAGTGGATCATCGACCTACTAGGGGCGGTCAAGTGCGACCTCTGTCGGCAGTGATTACAATTTAGGTCGCAGTCAATCATAAATAACACTATAATCAAAAAAGAAACTCGTTAACATACTAAGAGGGCTTGCTTAAATTGAATTTTTGTAATTAATAAACTCTTGCTACGCATTTTAATATTATAAGATTACTAGCGACCCTCCCAGCTTTACACGGGTTCAATACTGATACAAAAATATGTCTATTTTTATTATATTACTAGCTGTTCGCGTGCGGCTTCATCCGCATGAACTTATAAATTTATTGTTTGCATTTGTCAAATTTTCAATTGCAAATGTCGAAATACCAATTACCTTACTATGGAAATCTTGCTTCCTTGATGTTGGCAGCAACTTATGGTCTCTTTCCCACATTGGTGTTTTTTTCCAAAATATTTACCCCCTAAGTTTAATGGCGTGAAAATACATAGCCTAAAGCGTGTAGGGCTTTTTATTAAAAAAAGAATTATTCAAAAATATGCTGTAATTGCTGACATCTTAGGCAACGAAGAAGTGTGTGTTTACGCTTTATTATAATAGTATAGATAAACCTCTTAAATAATCGTACTTATAATATAAATGTGAAAGTTTAGATAGATGTTTTAGAGTTTGTAGCCTAAACTGCTGGACGGATCTCGATGAAATGTATAGGAGTACTGTATAGTCTGGAAGAACACATATGCTTACTTTTGTCTTCTAGAAAAAACTATTAAATGAGGTTTTCATATAACAAAATCAAAATTTCATATAACAGAAACAAAATCCAGGACAAGAGACAATCGCAGAGCTAATTGCCTCACCTGAGTTAATAAGGAGTATTAAACTGTGAAAGGAAGCAATCAATTCTTGTCTTTAACGTTTTATGTTGACGAGACATTGACAGAAAGTAGGCCTCTTTGTTACGAAAGATCCGCTCGGGAAAATTACCAACATAATAGCACTTTGAGAGGAATTGTTTAATGGAGGAATTGTGTATCATAAGTATTTTGGAAGACAGACTTTGAACTTTGAAAGTAATGTATTTTGGCGTTTGTATGTCAGTAGTCGATTTGATCACACAACCTTTTAATCTCGCTATGATTCCTATGAGATCATTATGAGATTGAACTAAGCAGTTGAATTGGCTGTGAAACAAAAGAAAATCGGAACAGTTGTGCGATAGTTTAGTCAAAGGTGTGCGCCCGCTCCAAACATAGATTAAACACAGAATTACAGTTTGTAATTTGAGAGTACTGACGACATTAAATTTAAATTACAGATTGATTTACTAGTTTGATGGGAAATCGATTGTCCGTGAATTACTACATTTCTCATAATAAGTGTTTTATCTCCTTTTTGTGTATCTTTCATACTCCTTGTATTGTAAATTTGTTATTTTACTTTCTAAATAACAATCACCATATAATCTAACTTCCGAGCTCATCAAGGTTTTTATGTGTCAAAGTAAAATGTTTGAAATCAAAGGGCACAATGACACTTCCGCTTCCTCTAAGGTTTAATAATTATAGGTCAATTTATAAAAGTAATAATCTATCACAAAACCTCTATTTGTAATTGTATATTATCATTACAAGTAGAATATTTTGTGTTAGTTTTAAAAATTAAAAACTTATCAAATCACGGTTTGAAAAAGCGACATCTAGTAACAGAGAAGTTTACTACAAAGTGCATCTTAAAAGTGTTGTAATTCACCACTAGATGGCGGTATTTTAAATAGTAGTTCGTTCACTTACCTAGTATAGCTCTCAAATGCCCTTCCAGGGTATGCAGGACGGTCATTTTGATCTCCTTAACAGACTTGCCGAGGAACTGCTCGCAGGCGGTGGTGAGTAGCTCGTCTTCGTTCATGATCTTGCACTGCGCGACTCCGGTGACAGTAAGTGGGACACCTTGAGCGGTCTCCACGTATTCACACATGGGATTCAGGGTCATCACCTGGCAGAAATTAATTTTAAGATAACACAAGAAGGAAATCATAAAATCTTATCGATGGAGTTATATTGGCTAGTATTAACGTGGTCTTTAAAATCGTCTATCACGTGAAGGGTTAGATTGAGAGATATATATTAAGTAGTGTACTTACAATACTTAAGTATACATCACTTTGTGTTGAATATTCATGTTATGTTCTGCTTGACATATCAACTCAAGAATTAATTATAACCCGAAGATTTACCTCAAGAGAAATTCGTTGTACATCAGTAACCAGCCACCAAGCCCAGGCATACCCGCCGACAATGGTCCGCTTTTGTGTCGAACCGAAACAGCCACCTGAGAACAAACACAAAAACATTAATATACATAACTACTAAAACTTTAAAATAGACTAGATGTTGCCTACGACTTCGTCCGCGTGGAGTTTAAAAGTTCAAAACTTACGTTCGCCCCCTTTACCTTAAGTATTAACTTAGTAGTAATCTACGTAATAACAGAAATTAAAATGCATTTAAATAGACTAGATGCCGTCCGCGACGTTGGCGCGAATTTGTTTGGCGACGTTGAATTAATATTAAACTTAAGTAGCCTATGTGTTCCTCCAGGCTGTGTTCTTGTATGCTTTACAGCAAATTCAGTTGACACATTTGGAGATACCTTTTAAGAAACATCAATTCAAACATACAAATCGCATTTATAATATTAAAAGTATAATCAAATATTACCACAACAATTCTTTACCTATTACATAAGTCGGGAACAATACCTTGAATGAAATTTGAAACCAACACAAACGCTATTGACGTCATTTACCAAGAAAAACATTCAAATTACCTAAGCACATATTTTTGTTTAGTAGACATGGGCAACATTAGCCAATGATCTAGGCCAGGTCTAGAGGTGAGCTCTCTTACCACCTGGCGACGCCCATAAATGGAGATAAGTCGGGACATATACAAGTCGTCATATACTAATTTAACCGTTAAAAAAATACTACAACAAATCATATTTTCTAATAAAAAGAATGTAGAGATTGAAATGAAATATTTTAGTAAATTCATCATTTTAGTATAAATATTATAGTACAAAGGGCAACAAACTCTGCGAGAGTGGTTTAATGTTACTTGACAGGTTCTGTTTCTCAATGCACTGACTGCACTTTCCCTTTCAAGTCTGTGTTTATTATAAGTGATATAATAAAATAAATACGCCTCATATAAACAGTGTGACAGAGTTTACAACTTAATATATATTAAATAAGGGGAAGGTATAAAAATTATACAAATCAATGAAAAAAGATGTATGACTGAACATATTACAGTGGTAGAGACCGCTTTAACATCTTCGCAAGGAGTCAGCTCGCCCGGTGTAATACCACGACCACGTAGAAGACAGGCAGACAGAAAGCAATTCCGCGTTTCGTCTAATGAGTGTGGTGCCGGAGGCCTAATTTTAGTCCCTTTCCCTTTCCATCCTTTTCTTATGAGGAAAGGATGGGAAGGTAAAGTGGATTTGATGGTGGAGGAGATACATAGCAAGGTGAAATGTCCTCTTTATGTGCGTGTCCTCCTCCGTCAATGAAGGGTAGGCAACGCATCTGCAATTGCGAATGTTTATGGGCAGCGGTCGGTTTAAATTTCGGTGGATTCAGGTGGCCACTTGCTCGTTTGCCACCTTATATTATACATTCCTTCTTATTCTAGTAAACATTACTTTAAACTTCAATATAGTTAAGTTCCAATAAAGAAAAAAAACTCTTTTACTTATTCTCTCTCTATTTACTTTCTCTTGAAATTACTTAAATAGAAATAAATTGCGAGACTCAAGACCGCTTTCTTTAAAAGTATTTCTATTAAAAAGATTCGAAATATAGAAATGCAAATAAACTATGACAAATACGACCGCACTCACGTTCAAAGAATCCATTAACGTAAGTTTACACTGCCGACACATCTTCACAAATACATATTGCCGTCTCTTTCTTATTCTTACGGAAAATAGAAATGACATTTTTTGAAAATATACATGTATGCATTATTGTGTGATCACACAAACTTGCAGGTAAGGCGGGGGTTAGGGGCAAACATGTGTCGCCCTTTTCTGTACAGCGCCCTGGGCGGACGCCCTACCGTGACGCCGACCCTTGTGGTAAGTCATATTAGGAATCTTTTAGTATGCATTTAGTAATTCAACATTGATTTCTTTACATTAAAAATGAATTCCTAATAAAAAGAAAACATTGTTACCAAATTCACTGTCCTAATTTAAAACTATACATTCCCATAAATCTAAAGGAGGTCAAAATGACGCACAAACTGGCATTCCTGACCTCCGTCACGCTTAACTCCAAAAAACAAGAAAGGATTCTCCCACCATTTCCTCAGCCTACGTAGTCGCAATCAGTCCGTCGAAGAAAGTGCTCGTTGACAAAACTATTCTCAAACCTGTCGATTCTAGAATGTACATTGAGTAAAGTGTCTTAAAAAGTGTTCACAGCATGTGTAGTGTTAGAATTGTTACTGTATAGATTTAGATCAGCAGTGAAAGTGTTAACAATGTTATATTCATCAACTCGACTGGAAGTGAATGTCGACTATCTGTGTTTTATTATGTGAAGTTTGTTTTTAGCGGTAAATTTCCTTTCTACTTAATAAATCTATGTAGTTTTACAAAAACATAAGTGTTAATGGCCGTCCTACCAATTTTTTTATTTTATTTAACTCTTGACAGAATAAATCTAATGTGATACTATATCTATGTGATAATATATAATATTATAAAACATAGTTAAAATACAATACAAACTGATAATGAAGAAGATAAAAACAAGTTATGCACAGAAATCAAAAAAGAATATGACAACATGTAACTAAATATATTGTCATATTCTTTATAAATTGTCTGATAACAATCCGACGTGTAAAATATGTGTTGAAAATACAGATTTTGTTACTTTATCCGACGGTGAAGTCATTTTTAAGCTATCTGAGCCTTTATCAGCCAGTAGTGGGACAGACGCTAATAGTTCAGTTATAATTAACTATAAAATTCTTTATAATTTTTTTAAAGCATTTGTCTTAACATATCTATGTATTTTCATAACACAATTAATACAAACTTTTTAAATCGACATTCACAATCAAAACACAGACGATTTAAATTAACAGAGCAAACATTTTGTACAAAGGAACAATTTTAGAAATAAATTGTATACCGCCTCACTCAGAGTCTATTAATCTTCACTTAAAGATATAAACCTACATACATTGTACATACTTCATCAGTTCGTATTATACCGGGTTTCTGAAGTTTCCATTTATTTTATCGTTATCTAATGATTCATTAGTGGTGACATAAGTTTCATTGGAGTAAAACTCATGTTACGTTCGGAAACTTTCATGAAATTATCGAACCAAATTAATGAAAGGTTAAACGTAGCTTGGAAACCGGGTATTATTCGTTTTAATATAATTTAGAAAGGGGAAATTTAAAAAGGGGATACTTGTTACATAACTGTACCTTTTAATTAAGGTTTTGTAAACGCATGATTCAACGTTATATAACACTAGTTAATTTCACCGGAACCGTTTAATATTCTGGATCGCGCACGAACACCGTAAGATATTGTGATATGCAGTGAAGCGAATTCACTTTCTAACAAATCATGGAACTTGAGAAAAGCATTTATCATTTAGTGAAACTGCATTCATATTTACAAACTGTTCACAAAGATAACCTTAATAATTCTAAACTTTCTAGATGCTTCCATTAAAAAAGTCGAATAACACAGGGAAAGAAAAGGTTGAATACTGAAAAGACATTAAATATGTAACACCATCTTAAACAAAGCAATGAACAAACCCTAAACTTCATTAAAATTAATAAATAAATAACATTTTGACGTTTGTCAGATTGCAAACGGCGCTTTGCAAAGCGAAGTGTTCAGTCTCAGTTTCAGATTCGTTTCAGAATATGGCCGTGAATGTTTCTCTTCAATATTGAATAATAATAAAATTATATTACTTAAACACATTATAATATATTTTGTTTATATCTAAGAGTGATTTAATATTACTCACCAGTTCACTCACTTATAGTCTTTGTCACTAATAATTACACAAAATCATTCAGCTAATATAATTGCTTCCACATTTTGAGGATGCTTTTTGTGTCTTAAAGTGAATGATCCTTTAACAAGTGGGACAGACCGTTATGTGGACGTGCCTCACTGCCCCTAATATCAACTAGCGGTGAACTTGACTGCGGTGTATGTTACAGAACAAGATACGAAATTACGTACAACTATTTAAATAAGTCAATAATTTGTAGAATCTTTTATTTTTCACAACAAAAATACAAAAGATTAACAAACAAAAAGTTTAAAGAGATAAAAACATATTCTAATTATTCATTTGATTTCATTTTGTGCGTAAATTTGTATTGTGTCCAAGTGGGTAGGAAATAAACGTCCTCGACTGTTTCAGAGCGAACATGAGTGCGATAATGAACGCGGCTGCTGACGTGATCACCGGCTCTGCCATTGCTGCCGCTGGCACTGAGGTAAATTATAACAGTAATAAATCTTAAGAGTGGATGGACACCTTTGACTAAACTGTCGCACAATTGTCGATTGTCAATTGTTTCGCAGTCAATTCAACTGTTTATTAGTAGTGTGCGCATATACACAAGCTCATAGGAATCAAAGCACGACTAAACAGTTGTGCGATAGTTCAATTAAAGGCTCTAATAATCCACAATAACTGAGCAATCATAGAACGAGACATCTCTCATCCAACAAAAATAAATCAAACATAAGTAAATTCACATAAAAAGTTGATGCCTCTGCATTAGTGCAGCTTTACAATTGATTCGTATTGATTCCCTTTGTGACAGTTAAATAAACCTGAATAGCACTTTACGTCACAAGAGGAATAGTAGACAATGTCTATAATCTTCAAAACACTCCATGTAAATAATCCTCCTAATTTAATCTCCAGGTGGCGTGGTTCATTCCAATGCTGGTGGCAGCAGTAGCATACTACCAATATGACCAGACAGACCCTGAGGGCAGGCCGGCTGACGTGAGCGATCACTTGCTGCCAGAATATGACTTCATAATCGTGGGAGCAGGGTCTGCCGGTCAGTAAGTATTTAATTAATAAGAATTAAAAGCGATATCTTAACAAATGCCATGACATTCTTTTATGAATATAAATGAAGTCGCCAATCATACTGTTGCGGCCGTGACGTCAGCAGCCGCCCCACCTGTGCCGCTGTCACACGTCGGCGACCCCCGGTGGCTCCCGCTGCGCTGCTGCACCCCGTCGTCGATGTACGATTGGTCTGTCGGTCGACGTCATACGCTAAATCACTAATTAAAATTAGACCGGCAGGCCAATCCTGGCATCCATGACGGGGTATATAAGACGATGACGCGTGTTCTTCTCTCTCTTTCGCTTCCGTTCTTCACCCGCTGTCGACACTATCGTCCCTTCACCTATCATTGTAAAGTGGCCGAAATAAACGTGTTATACGCAAAAAAGTTTAATTTATTCAAAGCAACATCTCAAACACATACTAATAAAACAATTGGAGATGTCTTTAAGTGGAGGCTTAATATTGATGGTGGTTAAAATATAAGACTACTTTTTCTATATCGCAGGTGCTGTACTCGCAAACAGACTTTCCGAAATCGGTCACTGGAAAGTCCTTTTATTAGAAGCCGGTGGAGATGAGACGGAGATATCGGATGTACCGCTCCTTGCGGGATATTTGCAGCTCAGTAAATTAGATTGGAAGTATAAAACTGAACCCCAAGGAACCTCTTGCTTAGGTACGAGTATTTAAATGACATTACTCACAACCCATTTCATTTTTTTTTCGGATTTTGAGCTAAAACTAGAGACAAAGTAACCAAGGTCTTCATTTTTTTACAGCAATGGAGGACGGGAGGTGCAATTGGCCGCGCGGAAAGGTCTTAGGAGGCAGTTCAGTACTAAACTACATGCTGTATCTACGAGGTAATAGAAAAGACTACGACAATTGGGAGGCTATGGGAAACAAAGGATGGAGTTACAAGGACGTATTGTATTACTTCAAGAAATCCGAGGACAATCAAAACCCTTACTTGACCCAAACGCCCTATCATAGTACAGGAGGGTATTTGACAGTCGCCGAGGCGCCTTATCACACGCCACTAGTATCTAGTTTCATAGAAGGTGGTTTAGAAATGGGATATTTAAATAGAGACATCAACGGTGAGAACCAAACGGGCTTTATGGTGGCCCAAGGGACAGTCCGTCGCGGAAGCCGATGTTCCACAGCAAAAGCTTTTCTCCGACCTGCAAAGGACCGTAACAATTTGCACATAGCGATGCATTCATTTGTGACAAAGGTTCTCATAGATCCACGAACTAAGATAGCCTTCGGTGTTGAATTTGTTCGTAATAAAATGGTACATCGTGTCAGAGCTCGCAAGGAGGTCATTTTATCAGCCGGGACAATAAACTCTGCACAATTACTAATGTTATCTGGTATCGGTCCGGCGGAGGAATTAAAAAAGCATAGGATTCCTATTATACAAAATCTGAGAGTTGGAAGAAATTTACAAGATCATATCGGTGCAGGCGGTTTAACATTTATGGTCAATAAGAAAATATCTATAGTAGAACATCGTCTACACACAGTCAGCACATTAATGGAGTATGCTGTCTTAGGTAAAGGACCTTTGACTATAATGGGTGGTGTAGAAGGCTTAGCTTTCGTTAATACAAAGTATGCGAACGCGTCAGACGATTTCCCTGATATAGAATTCCATTTCATATCAGGTTCCACAAACTCTGATGGCGGGGAGCAGTTACGTAAAGTTCACGGCCTCACTGATGAATTCTATGACGCAGTATTCCGTCCGATAAACAACATGGACGTGTGGAGCATAATCCCTATGCTGTTACGACCAAAGAGTAAAGGATTCATACAATTACGAAGCTCAAGCCCGTACGACTATCCTTATATCTACCCAAACTATTTGACTGATGATGGAGATGTTAAAACATTGATAGAGGGCGTTAAGATCGCTGTCGCCTTATCTAGAACCAAAGCGTTTCAAAGACATGGATCGGTATTGAACAAACACGTGTTTCCTGCATGTGCGGATTTACAAAGATATAGTGACGAATACTGGGAATGTATGATAAGGCAGTACACTTGTACGATATATCATCCAGTGGGTACTGCTAAAATGGGACCTTATTGGGACCCTGAAGCAGTGGTAGACCACGAGCTAAGAGTGTACGGGGTAAAAGGCTTACGCGTTATAGATGGGAGTATAATGCCGTCATTAGTCAGTGGTAATACAAATGCTCCCATCATTATGATCGGAGAGAAAGGTAGCGATATGATAAAGCAGTTCTGGCTTCGTAGAAGAATATCTAGATATTACGCCTGATGCATAAGATATGTAAATCAGTATTCAACAGTATTATGTAATAATCGATGTAAATAATTTATTTAATAGATTAAGTTATTTATTGTTGTGAAATTAGTTAAGGTTTTGTTGTAAAATGCATCCTTTACCCAATAAATGATAAAAAAATATGTTTCTTTCACATATAGATACACATGTGTGCAGTGGCTACGTGCGTCATGTAAAAATGAATTCAATTTTATACCCAATTAATAACAATAGCATAGAGTAATGCGAAACAGAGAAGTCACCGATTTAAAACCGCACATTTAGTAAAATTAGAAAAGAGTAAATTTTTCGTACCCAAAATATATAACTGTCAGGTAAACTTTGCTTCATTTGTAATGTCTAAAAGCCATATTTCAACGAAAGATTTGTATTTTGGTATGTATTGAAATAACTCAAAAACTACTGGGCCGATTAAAAAAATATCACCATTACAAAGTGACGCAATCACTGGGTAACATAGGCTTTCTTACTAATTTATGAATTCCATGCGGACGAAGTCGCGAGCAAAAACTATTTATAAATAATAAAAATTATAATTCATTACTCTGTACAAAAGTATAACTTGACCTGAAGCAAACAATAACTTGCTACACCGTAGAAATCTGCTGAATCAAATGTCATTCAATACTGACATACGAAATGCAAAATGATTCATTTGGACGTAGTACGTTTGGAAACATGTCCTCCCACACTCAATATTCCATAAAAACAGCTGTGTCTAGTACTAGAATATTATTCGGTCTTCTACCTGGCCTCGGAGCCATGATTTTACTCCGAATGGCTATACATTTGTATAGACCAGATATAGATGACGCAGAACATCGAGTCAGAGATTATCCGTTCGAAAATCTTTACGACTGCTATGATTTTATTATAATTGGTGCGGGATCAGCGGGTGCAGTGCTTGCAAATCGTCTATCAGAAAATTCAGATTGGAATATACTTCTACTTGAAGCAGGGCAGGATGAAAACGTTCTCGCTGATGTGCCAGCATTATTCCCCGCTTTACAGACATCAGCTATCGATTGGCAGTTCGTGACGGAACCAAGTGACAAATATTGTTTAAGCATGATTGACACAAGATGCAAATGGCCAAGAGGGAGAGTGCTTGGTGGTTCCAGTACACTAAACGCAATGCTGTACATAAGAGGTAACAAACGTGACTACGACAATTGGGCCAATATGGGCAACACCGGCTGGTCTTACGATGAAATTCTACAATATTTCTTGAAAGCAGAAGATATGAGGATACCAGAATTTCGAAATAATCCATATCACGGAGTAGGTGGTCCTATATCTGTAGAACATTTTGCATATGAACAACCTATAACACGGAAAATATTAGAAGCTTCCCAGCAATTAGGATATCAGATAATGGATGCTAATGGACCATCTCAAACCGGTTTTACACGTTCCCACGCAACATTACGTGACGGTCTACGATGTAGTACGGCCAAAGGTTACCTAAGACCCGTTTCAAAAAGGCTTAACCTTCATATCAGTGTTCACTCTTTAGTGGAAAAAATACTTATCGATGAAAACAGAAGAGCATACGGTGTGAAATTTGTGAAGCACGAACAAACGAAAATAATCAAAGCCAGTAGAGAGGTACTTCTTTCAGCTGGATCAATTCAATCTCCACAACTGTTGATGTTATCTGGTATCGGTGATAGAGAACATTTGAAGGAAGTCGGTATATACCCTATTGTAGATCTCCCTGGAGTGGGTAAGAATCTTCAAGATCACGTAGCGATAGGTGGTCATTCTTTCTTATTCGACAATCCATACAATAACGGAACGGATTACTGCTTTAATTTAAACTCAGTTTGGTCTGTTGGCAATCTTATCGATTTTGTAGTTAATAAAAAAGGTTCTTTATATAGCATGATGGAGGCAGAAGCAATGGCATTTGTCAACACGAAGTACCAGGATCCCGCGGAGGACTATCCTGACATTCAACTATTCATAGCCCCCACAGCAGATAATATGGACGGTGGACTATTTGGAAAACGAGCTAATGGATTGACAGATGAAACTTACGCCGAACTATACGAGGATGTTTTGTTTGAATCGTCATTTTCTATAGTTCCACTTTTACTCAGACCTAAAAGTAGAGGTTATATAAAATTAAAGGACAGTAATCCTTTCTCGCCCCCTCGGATATATGCGAACTATTTCGAGGATCCACAGGATTTAAAAATATTAGTAAGTATTGAAAGCATTATTCCCTTAGAAGACATATTCCAGTTAAATGAAAAAAAGAAATTCCTTATTATGAAGTAATTTATTTAACAAATAAAATAAATTCACTAGCGCATGTCCTACAAAGTGTGAATTTGTAAAAGTCACTATATACAGTGTTATAACATACCGTAACAAGAGTAGATAAATCTAAATAAAATAACTGACATCTATTATGCAGGCCAAAATAAATGCATTTGACTTACAAATAAGGCATCAACAACCCAGTATAATAATTACATCTAGTGCATACATATACTTTTATTCCTAACTCTATAAAACAAACTTATAAAAATTAATAGTTATTATTCATTTAAAATATGTTGCTATTACAGATAGAAGGTGCTCGTATAGTCCAAGCATTAGTACAACAGCCAGCCTTACAGACACTCAACGCGCGGCCCAATCCGCACCGGAACCCGGGCTGTGCCCAACACGAGCTTATGTCAGATGAACATCTAGAGTGCCAGGCGAGACATCACACACTCACCATCTACCATCCAGTTGGGACCTGCGCGATGGGCAGTGCTGTCAACCCTAATGCTGTTGTTGATCCAAGATTACGAGTACGTATAACAATTATTATCATTATCTGAAATAGCTGAGCGCTATAAAACCAGAATTGTAGACCACCACAATCCCTTGGTTGCAATCTTACCCAAATGTCTCTCAGGAGACTCAAAAGGACCACGATTATGAAACAAATAAGATCCGTTATGGTCCTCTTTAAAAGAAGTTTCGCGATAGAGAAAACATTCTGAAAAATTAATCGTTCCTCACATTTGCTTATAGTTTTACAAACTGATTCCAGATAAAACTGAATTAAAAAAATAATTATCTAAAAGTCATCGCATTTGTCCTGATTCTTAGATTATTTCGATTGTTTTTCGAAACAAGACAAATCGGTCGACAAATGTTAGCTATACTGGAACATAGAGATACATCTGTAGACATGTTTGGTTAGTTTTATGAATAAATATTAAAGAGTACATTTTAAACAATTTCAGGTATACGGAGTCAAAGGCCTAAGAGTAGTCGACGGTAGTATCATGCCTACAATCGTCAGCGGCAATACAAATGCTCCCATCATTATGATTGCAGAAAAGGCAGCAGATATGATTAAAGAAGATTGGATGCAAGGTATCGACATCATTCCTTGCGAACGCAAATACAAACAAAACGAAGAGGCAACAAAGAACGATTTACCAAAGAGGATTAGATTTCACCAACTCGGAACTCCAGATATTCTTAACGAAACATCTAGTCTATTTCCCCAACTATCTAAAGGCTTCCTTCCTACAAACACGAAGAATCAAAGATCAAACACAACCCTCCTAACTTTAAACAACGTTAGGAAAGAAACATTACTCCCTAATTCATATAATTCCATTAACCGATATCATAATTCTGATGTTACAAATACTTATGATCAAATAAATCCAAAGATATTACAATCATATTCTAGTAACATCCCACAATACGCTTTTAAACCTAATCCGTTTGGAAATACAAACATATTGAAACATCCAGTTCCTTCCCCTATTAGTCCATTTACCGAACTTACCGAACGAGCCAAAATCCGTCCATATTATGCAAGAAGACCTTTCAAACAAAGAAATTACCGACCAAGAGATCAGAAATCTTTCTACAATGTATTTAAACATCAAAACGTCCAACAAGGATCAAATGAAAATAAAAAGAAAATATATTTCAAGACTGAAGAAGTGATATCACCTAAAGGACGGAAAGAATGTAAAATTTGGTTGTATTATGATGGAATGAAATATAAAGTAACAATCTAGGATATTTGAAGCCGAATTAATTTAATAAAAATATAATTATTCCGCATACAATAAAGATATCGTATTATTTGTTAAGTTTCTTTGTCTTGAAACTGAGTAATAGATAATAAATACTGTGTTTTTGGTATTTTTATTTCTTGAGTTTAGTTAAGTAGAAGTACAAATTGACAAAAACAGTGTAATTCTCAGATTTGCAGTTTTCTTATAATTGATGTTTGTTCTTTTACACTTAGTAAGATGACATAATGTCTGAGCTACATTTGATACTAGAGAAATACTTTTATTAAGGACCCTAACTTGTATTGAATGCTAATACAAGAGAAGGCAATGTCCCACTACCTACAGTTTTTCGAATTAATTTATCTATAGTTATAAAGCAACAAAGACGAAATGTCCATTTAATAAATAACTTGAGTATTTTATGCATCGTTAAATCTTATAATAATACATCATTACGTGACTCTTAAATGCGGTGCAATTTACCATATTTTATATTAAGATCAACCGAACGCGACAAGCCGTAGTCTTTTAATGGAATTGTGAGTATTTTTGCAAACATCAATTTGTTTATAAATTTTAAGAAATAATAAAGCTTCAAGACTTACATGTAAGATTTATCTAGTTCATTGATCTATTTAAAGTAAAGAAGCCGTGAATTATGATTGTGTATGGGGTTGTTTATGACAGGTTGTGTGATGTGGGCGTGCGATCCGATCTTAGCCACAGAAGTGGTAAACAGCTACCAAGCAGTTGGGCCCCTGTTCGTGCAGACCCTGAAGAGTTTACTGGCAGCACAGTGTGCATTGGTGGGAGATCAAGTATGGCCACCTGATGCTGCAGAAGCGGTTCTTAATGGTAGCTATGAGCCATGTTTCACTTTACCAGTCGTAATAATTTCGTTTAATTGTACGAATTTTACCGGTTTAGATCCCAACTATGATTTCGTTGTGGTGGGAGCGGGATCAGCAGGCGCAGTAGTCGCCAATCGGCTCAGTGAGATACCAGAATGGAAGATATTACTAATAGAAGCAGGTGGGAATCCAAATCTGGCCACAGAGGTATGTATCTGAAGTACGAGGTCATTTTAAGTGTAACGATGCAAGCGGTCTTTAAATATAGAATGATATCAGCCACCAATAGAACCTTTATTTCACATTAATTATTGAAAGATATATTACTAAATTACATTAAGAAATAGTACAATTACTACGTATTTCAGATACCAGCCGCCATATGCAATAACATCAACAGTGTTGCAGATTGGGCATACAAACCACAACCACAAGAATCAGCCTGTAAAGGATATAAACATAACCGGTGCGCCTGGCCTCGCGGAAAAACTTTAGGAGGTAGCAGCAGTATCAATGCTATGTACTACGTTAGAGGAAATAAATTAGACTACGACGAATGGGCAGCTAATGGTAACACAGGTTGGAGTTATGAAGAAGTGTTGCCATATTTCATCAAAAGTGAGAACATTTCTACAATTTTAACAGAAGAACGGAAAATGTTTCATGGAAAGGGTGGTTATTTACACGTCAATAGGAAAGAATTTAGGCATCCAATAGAAGAAATGATATTGAATGGATTCAATGAAATCGGTGTAAAAGAAATAGATGATGCAAACGGCGCAAATCAGATAGGAGCCACCATATCTTATAACACTATCAAAGACGGCGTACGTTATAGCACTGCGAGGGCATTTTTAAGTGTTATTAAAGATAGGCAAAATTTACATGTATTAAAATATGCCTACGCTACAAAGATCTTGTTTCATCCTAGTACAAATAAAATGAAAGGAGTGTTAATAGAAAAAGATGGTAAAGAAATACAAGTCATTGCAAAAAAAGAGTTAATAATATCAGCTGGAGCTATTAACACTCCACAACTACTTCTTCTGTCGGGTATTGGTCCAAGAAAACATTTAGAAAGTTTGGATATTGAAGTGATAGCTGATCTACAAGTTGGTGAAAATTTACAAGATCATGTATTTTTTCCAATTTATTACAGTTCACCAACTAACCTAAGTCTTACGACATTTGATAAAATCGGGGAAGGGTTTTTAGATTACATGTTCAGTAATAAAGGAATGCTCTCGGATACCACACCTAGTAGAGTGATCGCTTTTCTCAACGCCTCTGATCCCGACGCAGTAAGTCCTGAAGTACAATATCATTTTCCAGTTTATACTCCTCGATTAAATAATTTCTTCGACATATATGGTTCGCATGGTCTCAAAGATGAGATACAGAAATCGTTTCAAGATATAAATGACAGTAATTTTTTAGTGGGTATTTTGAATACATTGCTGAAACCAAAATCAAAGGGTAGAATATTGCTTAAAAGTAAAAATCCAAACGAACATCCTCTTATATTTGCCAATTATTTTCAAGAGCCAGAAGACCTTCAAGTTCTGATAAAGAATGCAAGGAAATTTAGCTTAATGTTAGAAAGTACAGAAGCGTTTAAGGTTGGTAATTTTAAATTAGAATGGCTTGATTTAGAAGAGTGTAGAAGATTCGACAGGACATCAGATGAATTTTTAGAATGTTACGCTAGGGAAGTGACATTTTCCTTGTATCATCCTGTGGGAACAGCTAAAATGGGACCTGATGGCGATGAAACAGCAGTCGTAGATCCTGAACTGAGACTTCGTAAAGTAGACGGCGTCAGAGTAATAGATGCAAGTATCATGCCGTCTATTGTCAGTGGTAATACTAACGCTCCTACTATTATGATAGGCGAGAAAGGAGCGGTCATGATAAAGAATTTTTGGTTGGAGAAAAATTAAGTTAGAATTACTAAGGGTTTAAGCTTAATATATTTAATATAGCCCTATTAAATTTAGGAGCCTTGTTTAGGTAAAAAGGCGGATGTAAATTAAATGATAATAATACTGAAATAATCTAATCATTCAGTACGAAGGTTAAATTGTGGGGTAAAGGTAGAATTAAATTATTTTGCATTAAAAGGTTCTTATCTCAGCGACTACAATTGATTTAAGCAGCTGAGGAAGTGACTTAAGACAAGGTTATAATTATGGATACAATGTGTGTCCGCTTATTCTTCCTCTTTTTGTTTGATATGCCTTTACATCAGTAACAATTCTCTGTAGGCGTGTTTACAAGACAATTCATGTAGTTACTTATACAGTTTGTAGTCAATTAATGCGTGATGGTCGTTACATTCATAAGCCAATCAAGATCTAGACAAAAACTTGGTTCGTATGGAATCACGCTTACATAGATTAAAATTTTCCTTGACATCATTTTAAAGATGTCAAATGTAATTCAAATAGTTGTGCATAATCTAAAAGTATTTTTTCTAATTGTAGTAATTAGTGTATTGTTAGAGTTATATTGACTTAGGTTTAAATATGCGGGATGCTGTCGGTTATTTTATCAGATAAGAGGCAAACCCACACCTGACCGCTTGCTGTTAGAACATTGTCTATGATAAAAGATCCACATTAGATCGACAGACGCGTTATCTAACTATAGAAAACGCTCGTTTCAAAGAATATAAAGTTCTTGTATTGGCTACAAGCTAGAAGTTGCCATCGAAATTCCCCGCTTTATTGATTTTTGTTTAGAGAAGGCAATGTATTGATTATAACAATTTGACCGGAATGTTCCGTAATCCGTAAAATTTATAGATCTTAGATCTTAAATAGATAATCGCGATAACTTGATATTTTTTAATGCCCCGCTGATATCATCGATAAAGTATTATTTAGCAGTTCTGAAGTGCAGTGCAATTTAACATATTTAAAATCAGTCATCCCAAGGTAACGAAGTCATAGCCTGATAAAATCAATATCGGTAAGTATTTTCATTGCTTTTTATTTAATTTTAAATCGAATGAAAGTATGGACTAAGAAAGTCATCGGCGGCGGCATTGCACCATTGCCACATCGCTTGTGCAGCTCCAGTAAATTAAATGAGACCATTAAAAGTAGAATTTTCATGTATGTTGTGACAGATTTTATCAGCATGTGGGAGTGCGACCCGGTCTTATCCTCAGGAGTGGTGAGCAGTTACAACGCAGTCGGGCCCCTGTTCGTTCACACCTTGCAAAGTTTGCTGGCGGCGCAGTGTGCTTTGTCGGGTGATCAACTATGGCCATCTGATGCCGAGGAAGCTGTTATCCATGGTACATTCTTATTTTATATTGATCTACTGTCATGAGAGCAGGAAATCTTGACTCGCGGCGTCGAAACAGATTAGCAAATTCGTAAACAAATTGATTTGATTGTTTCAGCCAAATGATGCTTACTTATAGATGTTTCTCCGTATTTTAAATCTTACAAAGTAACCTATTCTGTTGCCTTTAAAACACCGGCAACCTTGTTCTAATGATAGTTCAATTTATAAAATGTCTATTCGAATGGCTAGTTTCTGTGGCCCTATTACACATCAATTATTATGACACAGTCTATCATCCGAGTTTAGAAAAATATTTACGATGCATAGAATCTTCTTTTAATTCTATTTATCAACACAGATCCTAACTACGACTTCATAGTGGTGGGAGCGGGTTCTGCAGGCGCGGTAGTCGCCAATCGGCTCAGTGAGATACCAGAATGGAAGATATTATTAATTGAAGCGGGTGGTAACCCTAACATGGCTACAGAGGTATATTTTTTAAGTCAACTCCGGTTAATGCTTTAAACAAAATTAATGTAACTAATTAATAAATTAAATGAAGACTATTCCATGTTTTGAATAACTTGAGTTTTCGACTATCCAGACTTCCTCTGTAGTATTCGTTTAACATGCAATTTAATATAGAACAAAACTTTGCGTTTTTCAGACTCCATCAGCTTTCTACAATAACATCAACAGCGTTGCGGATTGGGCCTACAAACCACAACCACAAGAATTAGCTTGCAGAGGATATAAACAAAAGCGGTGCGCCTGGCCTCGCGGAAAGACTTTAGGAGGCAGCAGCAGTATTAATGCATTGTACTACGTTAGAGGAAACAAATTAGACTACGATGGATGGGCAGCTAACGGTAACACAGGTTGGAGTTATGATGAAGTGTTGCCGTATTTTATTAAAAGTGAAAACTTTTCTTCAGTTTTAACCGAAGACAATATAAAATATCATGGAAAAGGGGGCTATTTACACGTCAATAGAAATGAAATTAAGCAACCAGTGGAAGAAATGATATTAAATGGATTTAATGAAATTGGCGTAAATGTAATTGATGATGCAAACGGCGCAAGACAGATGGGAGCCACCATATCTTACAATACCATCAAAGACGGCGTACGTCATAGTACAGCGAGGGCATTCCTAAGTGTAATTAAAGACAGAAAAAATTTACACGTATTAAAAAATGCCTATGTTACAAAGATTCTCTTTCATGCTAACACAAATAAAATGAAGGGAGTTTTAATACAAAAAGATGGGAAAGAAATAAAAGTTTTTGCAAAAAAAGAGTTAATAATATCAGCTGGATCTATTAACACTCCACAACTACTTCTTCTGTCGGGTATTGGTCCAAGAAAACATTTAGAAAGTTTGGATATTGAAGTGATAGCTGATCTACCGGTTGGTGAAAATTTACATGATCATCCATATTTCCCAATTTTTTATAGTTCTCCAACTAACCAAACCCTAATGACATTTTCGAATATAAGCAATAACTTCTTAGAATACATGTTTACTCATAAAGGCCAGTTTTCGGATATCACACCTAGCAGAGTTATTGCTTTTCTTAATGCCTCTGATCCTGACGCAGTAAGTCCTGAAGTACAATATCATTTTTCAGTCTACTCACCACGAGCTAGTAATTACGTCGACATTTTTGGTTTACATGGATTAAAAGATGATGTATCACAAAAGTTTAAAGATATAAACGACAAGAACTTTATAGTAGCTGTATTAAACGCATTACTAAATCCTAAGTCAAAGGGTAGAATATTGCTTAAAAGTAAAAATCCAAACGAACATCCTCTTATATATGCCAATTATTTTCAAGAGCCAGAAGACCTTCAAGTTCTGATGAACAATGCAAGAAAATTTAGCTTAATGTTAGAAAGTACAGAAGCGTTTAAGGTTGGTAATTTTAAATTAGAATGGCTTGATTTGGAAGAGTGTAGAAGATTCGACAAGACATCAGATGAATTTTTAGAATGTTACGCTAGGGAAGTGACATTTTCCTTGTACCATCCAGTGGGAACAGCTAAAATGGGACATGATGGCGATGAGACAGCAGTCGTAGATCCTGAACTGAGACTTCGTAAAGTAGACGGTGTCAGAGTGGTAGATGCAAGTATCATGCCGTCTGTTGTCAGTGGTAATACTAACGCTCCTACTATTATGATAGGTGAGAAAGGAGCGGACATGATAAAGACTTTCTGGTTGAAGAACAAATAATTTAACCCAACTGGAATTGACTTTACATACAATGTTTAAAAATTTTAGAAGCATAAGTTAATTTTAAGTTAAGAAACGTAATCCGTAATTAAATTGACATACATAAATAATAATTATTATAATATGTCACAAAAAACTGTTCGCCTATTTAAATTGTACGAGTATAATGTTCTGACCTATACTTATCCATAACTAGCTGTCCCCGTGCGGCCTCATCCGCTTGGAATTATGAAAATTTTATTTTACTGTTTACATTTGTCAAATTATCAATTACAAATGTCAAAATGACATGACATGATGACAACCTTGTTTCCTTGATGTTGTCTCTTTCCCACATTAGGGTTTTTATCCAAAATATTTACCCCCTAAGTTTAATGGTGTTAAAATATATAGCCTAAAGCGTAACGTAAGTGTAGGGCTTTTTATTAAATAAGGAATTATTAAAAACATGCTGTAATTGCTGACATCTTAGGCAACAAAGAAGTGTGTGTTTACGCTTAATTATAATAGTATAGATTGTACCTATACATAAGCGTGATTAAGAATAAAAAGCTATAATTGAAGAGTTAGAAAAAAATTACATTAAATACTTATACAAAACAAGAATTGTGAATCAGTCAGTGAACGGTAAAATCTGAGTTTCACGCACAGGGAATCAGTCCGCGTGTGTAACTTGTGTTAAGCGGTGTGTCAAATAATAGTGTAAAATCAAACAGTATTTTAATACATTTTTTAATCTATCTCGATTCCATGTGAAGCAGGGAAAGTAAATTGTTCATATATTTAACTTGTAAAATCTATAAATTGATAGACGTGCGTACATAGGAACGTGAACGTTGACACAGTAAGTTGGAGAGAAAAGAATTAAGGTAAAAAAACAATTTTCATTAGGAATTATTGTCAAATTATCAATAGGTGACCTTTGATAGTTTACAATCTCACTTTACCTTCCCATTCTGGGAGAAAATTCTCGACAAGTTATCAAAAGAATTGATGATATTCAAAAACAATCGGCGATCTGTAACATCCATTACATCCGCTGTTGTCTTTCAAAGACGAGAAATACTATATCTTACTAATCTCACTAGTATTATAAATGCGAAAGTTTAAATGGATGGATGATTGTAGTTTAAACTGCTAAACGGATCTCGACGAAATTTCGCAAAGATTTGGAGGATAGCCTGGAAAAACACATAGGCTACTCAATTTTATTTTTAATACCACGTAGACGCAGTTACGGGCAAAAGCTAGTATATGTATAAACTAATGTACCTTTGCGTTGCGAGATAAGTTTGTTAAATATTGTCAAATGATTTACACATTCCTGCACGTGAAGACTCTTCAATTTACACTTTACAAACTAAATTCTAAATCGGATTGCCTAGCATGCCCCTTTTGATACTTATTCATACGGAACATAAATATCAAACGCTTCCACTAAATTAAAAGTAAACCTCACAAAACAGAGAAATATATTCAACTGTTTTTTAAAAATAAACAAAAGAAAACATGTCTTGATATTAACACAAACCACAACAACTTTGCGAACACACTGATCGTCTAGTAACGTTTAAGTAAACGTGAGAGAAATAAACATTGTGTTAGCGTCTTTTATTTATAGAGAAGTGAACTTTGACCGACGGCGTCCACGCGGAATTTGAAAAACTTATGTGTTCTTCCATACAATGTTCAAACATCCATTTTAACATACAAATTCATAACAATAAGGGTCTGTCCATACAACGACAAATTGTAAATTGTCTGTTAACAATCCAACGTGTAAAATACATGATGGAAATATCGGATTTTGTTACCTTATCTGACAGTGATGTCATTTTTAAGCTATCCTCTATCCGGTGGTGGGACAGGCCCTAAGTATTTACGTTAATAGCGTGCAAACCTGAAACTTAATTATAGCATAACTGTTTAGTTTCGCTTTGATTCCTATGAGGTTAATAGATGGCGCACTACTCGGTTTTTAATTGTGCAGCTAAACAGTTGAATTGGCTGCGAAACAATCGACAATCGCACAACAGTTGTGCGATAGTTTAGTCAAAGGTGTGCGTCCGCTCTAAGTTTAATTGATCACATTTTAGAATACTGTGGTAAGGACAATCATAATTTTTTATACAGAAAAAAAATATTAGATAAGTCGCCACTGTCATTGTAAATAATGACATAAAATAAGATGCAATTTACATTTTCGTAATGACAAAATTGTTGATACAGGAAAACGTGCGCGGTATCCACAAACGCTAACGCTAGTGGTTCCCAAATTTCACTGGGCAATAGCCCAATATTTAATAAAATGTGAAAGCAAATGTTGTTCTAATTAAAGGCTTTTTCCATTAAGAAAATTTAATAAATATTTACTTACAAAGCTAAACAGTAAGTAAAAGTTAATATAGTATAGGCCATTAACTATAGATAGTCGGAGGCCTAATTTTAGTCCCTTTCCCTTTCCACCCTTTTCTCAAGGGAAAAGGATGGGAAGGAAAAGTGGATTTGACGGTGGAGGAGACGCATAGGAGGGAGAAATATCCTCTTTATGTGCGTTTCCTCCGTCAATTAAGGGTAGGCTACGCATCTGGAAATGAGGATGTTTATGGGCAGCGGTCGCTTTCCATTTTGATGGATTGCGGTGGCCGCTTGCTCGTTTGCCACTTTATATTATAAAAAAAGGTAGCGTCATCAAAAGTTAAAAACAAATTTAAAGCATAAGATGTTACAGATATAAAACTGTACTAATAACTTAGCTTTAAAAAGATTGTATGCTTTTGGCAATTTTTATTGTCTCGAAAAATGCATAAAATATACTAAAGCCAATTTCAATCCCGTATTAAGTTCTAAAAGGATTAATCAGGGAAGGGAATTTATAGGATACGGAAATCGTACTTTTTCTAGAGGCATCTGCATTCTTCTAATGTGCAGAAGTCTATTGGCATGCCAATAGTCATTTCACTATTTAAGCGACGTCAGGTTGCCACGATTGTATGCTTGCTTTGAGACGGCTATTTCCACCTTTTATAGCTCAAGTGAATTATGCAACTTACTTGAACTCCGCGTAATTTAAACCTGTTCTTTATTATTTAAAAGTTCAAAGCTTTCATTGAGTAATACATACTTGATTTTCGCAACTCCTTATTATACTTGTAATAGTATGGTCATACAAAGGATAAGGATATTCAACAATTATCGTTACAAATTTAAATAATTATGTAACAGCTGTTGCCCGCGACTTCGTCCACGCAATATTAAGATAAAAAGTAGCCTACAATATACCCGTCTATGTCAGCTACACTTCAGTGAAAGTCGAAATCGGCCCAGCCGTTTCGGAGATTATCCGGAACACACGCGACTTGCGAACATACAGATAGACAAAAACAATTTAATTGCGATTTCCTTTATTAGCAACGCAAATACATCTTCCCGAAATATGAAATTATCCTGTGGATATTACAAATAGGTTAATAAAATAAGCTTCTATTCTTGTCTGGAAATGTATGAACATGATATCAAATTATTGCAGTTATTTTTGTTTATGATAAAAAATAGTTTAGCTAGATAAAATAATTAATATTTAAAAAAAAAAGATGATTAACGTAACACGATTTTCAAAACCAAATATT
Source organism: Papilio polytes (assembly GCF_000836215.1). Lineage (NCBI taxonomy): Eukaryota > Metazoa > Arthropoda > Insecta > Lepidoptera > Papilionidae > Papilio > Papilio polytes. The sequence continues at coordinate 672,336 of NW_013524935.1, forward strand.
CAGAAACAATACTTGAAAACTGATTAAATTAGTTTTAATGAATACGTTATTAATCTTCATTGAATTTATTTTTACTATAATTAGTAATTATTAGTATAACTACATAGGACATTATATACATAAGTATTATGTAAATTCCGACCTCCTCAGTACGGTGTGAGCGATGCTCGAGTGACAACTTGTGTTGAGAATATTTGTACAAACCGAGATAAAGTGAGTTTAAGTTGAATTTATTATTAGAAAAATATTGTATTTACAGATTGCATTAACAATTACCTGAATCAAAGATTTAATTAAAAAGAAATTTATTTATAGACTTTGTTATTTTTGTGACTAAACTTTCAATGGTACGCTAAGAACATTTTCAAAAATTTAACTTGCATTTGATATTCCTAATCTACTGGTGAGATTTTGGTGAAACTTTGGTAGGATATTCTAAGTAAACCATAAAAAGTTTGTATTCTAAAGAGTAAAAAAATAAGAGAAATGTTTTTTTAAATTGCAATACATTATCTTTGTCATTGCATGCCACGTTTATTTAGCAAAGAATTAAAAAATTGCAAAAAGAATTTGCTACCTCGTTAGTCAGTACGTTATATTCTAATACGTACATATAATAATACGTAAATAAGATAAATACTTAAGATGAGTATTTCGATAAATAACTTATAATAATAGATTAAGTACGAACTCATGTTGATAACACAAATTCTTACTGATTATAAATCTACTTCAATATAATTACCCTACTATCATAATTTATAACCACTGAATTTGTAATGATTTATATAATATAGTTTATCATTATTAATAGACTAGCTATTCCCATGCGACTTCATCCGCATGAAATTATGAAAATTTTATTTTGTTGTTTACATGTGTCAAATTATCAATTGCAAATGTCAAAATGACATGACATGATGGCAACCTTGCTTCCTTGATGTTGGCAGTAACTTATGTTTATGTCTCTTTCCCACGATAGAGTTTTTATCCAAAATATTTACTCCCTAAGAATAATGGCGTAAAAATATATAGCCTAAAACGTGACGTTAGTGTAGGGCGTTTTATTAATAAAAGAGTTATTCAAAAATATGCTGTAATTGCTGACATGTTAGGCAACAAAGAAGTGTGTGTTTACGCTTTATTATAATAGTATAGATAGTTTATCATTATTAATAGATTAAATATAAAATAACAAATAGTTTCGATAGACTTTGTACTAAAAAGTTCAACACAGAGGTTCTCAAACATCTACTTGTAGACCTTTCAAAATATGACTTTCGGTAAACCCTTGCTTTCTACATTTATTCGTCTACTAGCTTTTGTCCTCAAGTCCGTCGGCGTGAAATTAAAAAGAAAACAAAAGTAAGTAGCCTATGTGTTCTTCCAGACTATCCTCTACCTCTATAACAGGTTCATATGGACTTAATTTTATTATTGATTTCGAAAAGATTTACTATTATTACATATAGAATGTAGCATGTTTCAAAACGTGCTTTAATACAATGCGCATGCTTGTTTGTTTGATATAAAATACATTACAAATTCCACTTGCGATTATCTTATTTTTTACAGTTAATAAATCCAACCGCATGTTTCATTGTTAGCTGGTGGAATAAAAAAAATGCGAAAATATTAATAAACTCGCATTAAACAAATCAATTCTTTTAAATTTCGTGTAATCTATACTATTATAATAAATCGTAAACACACACTTCTTTGTTGCCTAAGATGTCAGCAATTACAGCATATTTTCGAATAACTCTTTTTTTAATAAAAAGCCCTACACTTGCGTGACGCTTTAGACTATATATTTTAACGCCATTAAACTTTGGGGGTTAATATTTTGGTTAAAAACCCTAATGTGGGAAAGAGACCATAAGTTGCTGCCAACATCAAGGGAGCAAGGTTGTCATCATGTCATGTCATTTTGACATTTGTAATTTGAAAAATGTAAACAATAAAATAAAATTTTCATAATTTGAAGCGGATGAAGTCGCACGAGAACAGCTATTTATTTTTATTTTTGGACTTTATAAGTTGTTAAAACAGACTTGTAAAAAATAATTCCCAGCATTATTATAAGTTATGTTATTTTTTTTTTTGCATTTTTATTAACAATGTTTGTCAATATAATTCATCTTATAATTAACAAAGTTTTAGTTTCTACTAAGCTGATCGTATAATTCTGACGGACGGCTGTTATTTTGCATACAGATAGAGATCATGGTTAGCCGCTAAAGTATGCGTTTGGATTTTTTAATTTGACATAAGATGTTTGTCTTTAGTTGCAGTCAGCATGTGGGCGTGTGATCCAGTGCTGACCACAGAGATCGTCAACAGTTATCAAGTGGCGGGGCCGCTGTTCGTGCAGTCAGTGCAGAGCTTCTTGGCAGCGCAGTGCGCTCTCGCGGGAGGCCATTTATGGCCATCTGACGCTACACAGGCTGTTATTGATGGTGAAATATTTCTTACATAAAGGCTGCAATACTAAGCGGCAAAGTCTGACTATAGGGTTTGGTATTTCGTTTGCTGAGATCACTACAAGGGGCTGCTAGAATTGTTCCGCGCACTGGGTTGGCTAGAATGATATTCCGAAGTACCCGTTAGCTGTAGAGTTGTGGGAACAGTAACCTCCATTACTATTAAAGGTCATCGCTCCTTACACACTTGACTCTGACAAATTGTACAAATTGTTATTTAAAAAAATGTCAAGTAAATTGACCTGATCTTTACAATTCTTTACAATAAAATGAGATGATGTTGACAATTTACAAACGATCAAATTAAAATGGTTATTTGATGTTATGCTAAGTTTTTTTACTCTTATTGGCTTCTTTGTTAGTATAGTACAAAAATAAAAACTTGTTTTCCTTGCTACAGATCCAAACTATGACTTCATAGTGGTAGGGGCGGGGTCCGCCGGCGCCGTGGTCGCGAATAGACTGAGCGAGGTGTCTTCATGGAAGGTTCTACTTGTAGAGGCGGGCGGCGATCCAACTGTATCCACAGAGGTAAAGAATGTACCAGATTTAATAAAAATCCGATTGACTTTATACTTTGACAGAATAACGTTTCATTTTGAGAACGGTATCGAAGTCAGCTTAAAGAGAAAAGCTTAGAGTTTGTGATAAGTAACGAAGGCTGAGACAGAGAGTGAAAAAAGCAAAACTTCGCCTGTACTATTATTTTGTTATTTGTGATATAGTGGACGATCGTTGTAAATGCTATACACTTATACTAGAAACGTAATAATCTTAATTACTCTAGTTCAACCAATTAAATGAGAGTAACCTTTTATCGCAAACAAAATGAGGTCAATATCATTGGATATCTTCGAACCAATTAAAATAGCATTATAAATAAACAAATCTATTAGTAACAAGAAATCACAAATCCTAAAAACCGTTTAATCGTAGAAAATATTTTTTATCTAAATAACAACAGAGATAAATTAAAACCATTCAAATATAAGAAAGGATATTACAATAACCAATCAATTTATGTCAAATTCTTCAACACTAAATAGAGCTGTCTTACAAATGTACATTTATTATTTTCAGATACCACAGCTATTCTACAATAATATGGACACTGAATTAGATTGGGGTTACAAACCTGAACCATCGGAAGTATCATGTAAAGGATATAAGGAACATAGATGTGCCTGGCCTCGCGGTAAAGTTTTAGGTGGCAGCAGTAGTATCAATGCTATGTTCTATGTCAGAGGTAACAAACTCGATTACGATGAATGGGCAGCTAACGGAAACAAAGGTTGGAGCTACGAAGAAGTATTGGAATTCTTCAAGAAGAGTGAAAACTTTTCAGAACCACTAACAGAAGATAACAAAAAGTACCATAGTAAAGGAGGTTATCTTAATGTGCAAAAAACAGAAGTAACAAATCCATTTGAAGACATCATAATCAAAGCGGCTACAGAAGTAGGAATAAAATATTTAAATGATGTAAATGGTGCTAACCAAATGGGAATTACCAGATCATATTCTACTATCAAAGACGGGAAAAGACACAGTACAGCAAGAGCATTTTTAAGTACAATAAAAGACAGACCAAATTTGCATGTAATTAAAAATGGCCTCGTGACCAAAATACTATTTCATTCAAAATCAAACAAAGTCAGCGGAATATTAATCAAAAAAGAAGGTAAAGAAATAGTCGTTAAAGTAAAAAAAGAGGTTATAATATCAGCTGGAAGTATAAACACACCACATTTGCTCCTTCTCTCTGGAATAGGACCTAAAAAACACTTGGAGAGTTTCAATATAGAGGTAAAAGCAGATTTACCAGTTGGAGAAAACTTACAAGACCATGTCTTCTTCCCTACGTACTTCACTACACCAACGGAACAAAACTTCAATACCTTACCCACAATTACTACTGCATTTTCTGAATATATTTTAACTAATCAGGGTATCTTTTCTGATGTAAATCCACATAGAATAATTGCTTTTGCTAACTCAAGCGATCCATTCGCTGTCAGTCCGGAAGTACAATTTCATTATCTTGTTCTGCCACCTAAGATGGCCAATCTAGTCGATATTTTGGGTAAGCATGGCATCGGTGAAGAAATATGGAACAAATTTGGAGAAATAAATGAAAATAACTTCGTAATAGTTGCTTACAATGTCTTATTAAAACCTAAATCAAAAGGGAAAATAATGCTTAAAAGTACAGACCCAAATGAACATCCACTTATATTTGCTGATTATTTTAAAGATCCTGATGACCTTAATGTTTTAATAAGAAATGCGAAGAAGTACATTTTAACATTAGAGAATACGGAAACTTTTAAACAACACGGACTGAAACTCAGTTGGTTAGACTTGGATGCTTGTAAAGGATTCGATAAAGGTTCGGATGAATTTCTAGCATGTATTGCAAAAGAAATGACGTTTTCATTGTACCATCCAGTAGGGACAGCTAAAATGGGGCCTGATGGAGACGAGACAGCTGTCGTAGATCCTGAATTAAGAGTACGTAAAATTGACGGCTTGAGAGTTATTGATGCGAGTATCATGCCATCTGTTGTCAGAGGTAATACTAATGCCCCGACAATAATGATAGCGGAGAAAGGTGCAAGCTATATAAAACAGTCCTGGTTGAAAGACCGTTCTGAATTATAATTACAAACAAATAAACTGTTTTTTATTTATTTAGATATAATTTTGTTACAACCGTTTTCAATAATAATTATAGCTGTTATGTGTTTTTCATAATTTAAATTTATAGATTCCGATCTATTTGTTTATTAAATTCTTATAGGTTTACCTGTTCGGGTCATTTTCGCATGTATTTTCCTTGAAATATTTGTTAAATATGTTAATTTCTGACACAGTGCTTAGCATTTTGTAATTCCGTATCAAACATTCATTACTTAACAAACAATTTAATAGTCCATACAAATAGATAAATTACAATATATTGAGGTTTAAAATAGCCTGAACGTGCTAAACATAAGAATTGCTAACATTAAAACTTAAGGCATACTTGAGATTTTATGTATGGCATATAAATTTATTTAATTGCAAGTACTGAATTATTAATGAATAGATTTTTTCTGTGAGTGATACACCGTAGATTTCCTCAACTATACATAAATTACAAGACCTACAGCTTGTATGCAGGCAGAGTTTATTACACGACAAATTGTCAATATTAAGCGTAAACACACACTACTTTGTGGTGTATGATGTCAACAATCTTAGTAAACTTTTTAATAATTCTTTCTTTAATAAAAAGCACTAAACTTGCGAGACGCTTTAAGCTATATTTTTGTACGATATTAAACTTAGGGGGTAGATAATTTAAAAAAAACCTTAATAAAAAGAGGCCATAAACTACAAGGTGCCAACATCAAGGAAGTGATGTTGCCATGGTTATCATTTGAGCATTTAAATTTCGACATTTGCTATTGAAAAATTCACAAAGATAAAAAATAAAACAATATGTTTATAATTTCATGCAGATGAAGCCGCATGGGAATAGCTAGTCATTGAATGAAAACATACTTCTTATAATAAAGTACAAATAATTTATAAGTATAGCCACAATAATTATTATTGAAGCTTGAACAGACGTTACAACTGATATCAATATCAACAATGTAAACAATATCAGATTTAAACTAGTTTTATCATGTATCGAGTTGCAATTACTTTACTGAACAATTCTATGTGCAGTAGTATTTACTAAAGTGTCGGAAGAATCAACACAAGAAGGAGGTCGGTTTGACAGACGGTAAGTACTCGTAAATTTATTGCGAAACTGTTTCAATTTTTAACTTCAAACATAAAAGTATTCAAATACTCAAAACATGGTAAAACACTTTAGAAGTTTAACTGTATTTTAATAATAAAGTTTAAATGATAACGCTCATATTTTAAAAACATTTTGAAAAATGTCTTCATTCTGAACATAAATTTTTAATAACTTGCGTTTTACACTAGCAAAGAGAAATAAGCATATTGCTATTAAAAATAGCTAGGCGTTTCAGTTTATTTTAAAAGAGATTACAAGAATTGGTGATGATTATTTGTTTCAGATATGGATACGCTATCCTCTAACATCGCTTCAGTATGTCCGTTGGGGGTTTCGGGTACGGGAGGTGAAATGTTTTTAAGAGCAGTGACTACAATGATTGCTGCCCACTGCACCATTATAACTAACAGAGAGTGGCCGGACGATAAAACAGAGGAAGTAATCGAAAAGATAAAAGGTAAGATACCTATAAAAACAAGAATTACAATTAAGATAAAGCTGCGTTTAGTTCAAGAATTGGAAAGAAGACATAGCAATCATTTCTAACAACCGTTACACGTTAAAATCTCCCTGTCAACAAATATATAATTTCCCGTATCCATTTCAGCTGGAGAAGCATACGACTTCATCGTAGTGGGAGCTGGAACGGCAGGTTCGTTGATAGCCAGTGAACTGTCAAATACGAATCCTTTATGGTCCATTCTCCTTGTAGAAGCTGGTGATGATCCTGATATTCACAGCGAGGTAAGCTATTCTGAACTGGAGACTTCCAGTAGAAATGCTGCTAGAGATTTGAGAGTGTCAACAGGCAAGGAAACTTATTTACTTTGGTTCCAGGTACCCGCATTTTTATTTTTAAATAAAGAAAACGATTGGAAGTACTATATAGAATCTAATGAAAGAAGTTGCTTAGGTTTTGAAGACAACAGTTGTATTTGGAGTAAAGGCAAATGTGTAGGTGGTTCTAGCTCTATTAATGCTATGATATACATAAGAGGGCATTCACAGGACTTTACATCTTGGGGCAAAGGTTGGGACTACAATGCACTTATGCCTTATTTTGAAAAACAAGAGAGATATCTGAACATCTCCGATCACGGTAAAGTTGATGACAACAAATGGTATGAAATCATTAACGAAGCATGGAAGGAATTAAATTTTCCAACACATCAAAATCTAAATTACGAAGCTCTGATTGGTACTAAAAGAGTTAAATTAATGATTAAAGAAGGTAAACGTTTTAATACAGCAAAAGTGTATCTACAACGTGCAAGCAAGCAACTGCATGTTATAAAGAATTCATATGTTGAAAAAATCATCTTTGATTCTGTAGAAGAAAAAGCGATCGGGGTAAAAATAAGGAAAGATAGCGGCCACATGTTTGAGGTTATGGTATCAAAAGAAATAATTATATCAGCGGGTTCTATTGCAACTCCTCAATTACTGATGCTATCAGGAATTGGACCAAAAAGTCACTTAGAAGAAAAGGATATTCCATGTGTATTAAATTTGCCTGTAGGTCAAAATTTACAGGATCATTTAATAGTCCCTATATTTCTAAAAACAAAAGAAATCAGTCCTCCATCTCACGCAATGTCATTTCTGTTACAATATATGTTAAATAGAAGTGGCCATCTCTCCTCAATTGGTATAACAGATTTCGTAGGTTTTATCAACACTGATAATTCTTCAAACCAACCTAACATTCAATTCCACCACATGTTTTATCCTAAGTACAATAACATTTCTCTTAAAGGTTACCTCGCTGGTGTTGGATATAAAAGAGAAATTATTGACAATGTTATTGATTTGAACAACAAATATGATTTATTAGGTATATACCCCACTTTATTACATCCTAAATCTAAGGGTCAAATAAATTTACGCAATAAAATACCAGCATCAAATCCAATAATTCAAAGTAACTATCTGGAAGATCCTAGCGACGTTGAAACATTAATTGAGGCTATTAAATTCATACATAAATTAGAGAATACAGATATTTTCAAATCATTAGGTATTGAAATAAAGGATGTTAATATTAAAGGGTGTTCCAATCATATTTTTGATACAGATTCTTATTGGGATTGTTACATACGATATATGGGTATGACGATATACCATCCTGTTGGTACAGTTAAAATGGGAGATGATGAAAATAGTGTAGTCGATCTTAATTTATTGGTACGTGGGTTAAAGAATCTAAGAGTTGTAGACGCTAGTGTTATGCCGAACATTCCAGGAGCCAACGTGATGGCAGCTACTTTAGCGATCGCACAAAAAGCAGTTGACATTATTAAATTGAAATATTCGCTTAAAGACGAATTGTGAATGAATACCTTGTAATGCGTAATTCCTTTTTTTATAATAATCAATTTAAAAATTGTTATATATTAATTTCTTTTTTTCTTTCTATTTTTGAATCAGTTAAGTTCAAAATAGAGATCGAACACTAATAGAATTAACTTCATATGTTAGTGTTTATTGTCTTTTTTACTTATGTACTAATGTTAAGTCACTCATTATTATACCACAATTAAGTTCGCCACATTACGCTTCTATCAGTCAGACAAAACATCATGAGGGTGGCGAACGAAAGCTAAGCGTGCCCGTGGCCTCAGCCAATGCGTTGGAGGAACCGAGGGGTTTAGTTGGTATGCCTCACAAGAGGAGAATCCCACATAACTGCCC
>NW_013524935.1:681330-712471 GCF_000836215.1 Papilio polytes
CCCGGGGACGGCAGTATGCATAAAGCATTCCTCTAGGGCAAAAAAAGGCAAACCATCATATTCAATAAATTTAAATTGATATACCATAGGAAAATGTTACCAAGCGTTTCCTAACATTCATTTAGTATGCAAAAGTAACATCATTTCGCCAAATCTAACGAAACAATACCAATACCTATACAGGCAAGATTCATCCGCATGGAATTAAAAAAAAATTAAAACATAGCCTTTGTTACTCAGTCATAATGTAGCCTTTTAAACGTTGAAGTATTTTAGGAATCGATGCAGTAGTTTTTGAGTTTATCCGTTGCAAACATACTACTCTTTTAGATTTACTCATAGCGTTGTTAAAAACTCAAATGTACTAAAAATGGCATTTATTTATTAGTACTCGGTAGTAATATAAATTTAACATGACGGGACTCTCATAATGACCACTGAACGACTCTGAGTATCATCATTATTAACCATGTTAAATATAATTCCAATGTGTAATTATTTTGTAACTTATAATTAATGAATTAATGATAATTAAGTTGCGTCTAACTTTAACATTGTGACTCTCATTGTAAATCTTATTTAGAAAAAAAATTACAATTTAAATATGAAAATAAATAAATTGCGGAAGTTTGGTGTCGATTTTTTTAAACAACATTCACCATTGCAATGGCGAGGCCTTAATTAAGGCCAACTTGTTCCGAAAGAAATAAAAACATAGAAAGATTAATAATTTGGTTCTTACTATAAATGCCTCAGATATTTCAAATGTACTCTAAATTAAAAAAAATATGACAAGTCTGCATTCTTCCCGACTATTATTTACACCTTTTTTTCAGATGGGAATAAAGCATTCAATACTCCGCGCCGGGGAGGACGCGGTAGTTATGTGGGATTCTTCCCGTAATGGGGGATAGCCACTACACCCTTCTGTTCCTCTGACGCTTAGTGGCAGAGACACGGGCACGCTTTCGCTTTCATCCGTATGGACTAATATTTATTAGTAACTGGCTGTTCCCGTGCGACTTCATCCGCATGAAATTATAAAAAAAATATTTTATTGTTTACATTTGTCAATTACAAATATCGAAATGACATGACGTAATGACAACCTTGCTTTCTTGATGTTGACAGCAACTTATGGTTTCTTTCCCACATTAGGGTTTTTATCCTAAATATTTACCCCCTAAGTTTAATTTCGTAAAAATATAGAGCCTAAAGCGTGACGTAAGTGTAGGGCTTTTCATTTAAAAAAAGAGTTATTCGAAAATATGCTGTAAAAGCTGACATCTTAGGCAACAAAGAAGTGTGTGTTTACGCTTTATTATAATAGTATAGATAATAGTTTACAAGTAGAAAAATAGAAACCACTACATAGAATCTGATTTTTCAATTAACATAAGCAAACGTATCATAGATGGATCTTGTGTAAAACGGCAATAAAATTATTAAAACACTGCTTACAATCTGTGAATCAGTGACCGCGAAGTTCTTACGTGACTGCACAAAAAAAAGTCCTCCATTACATAACTATTCAAAAGTAGGACAATTGGAAAACACATAACAACATTTATGTACAATTTACTATATCATTTTACGTGCATAATTATTACGTACAGAAAACCGCAAACCATTTAAACTAGGTACTGACTGCTGTTACGGTATCATGATACACCGCGAGCATTCATGCAGTCAGTACACTAAGTACAACGTGTAACATGTTACACTACTCTTTATATTGTCAGTACCCAACTTTAGACATAACCCTTTAACGTGATTTACCACTGACTAAATGGAGATAAAAAAGGGATAAGAAAAAGTCTAACTAATCTAACAATGAGCGTCAAATGAAAGGGCTTGACGAGCAGAGTACGGTGCACAAAATAGAGGATAAAATATGTTGACACGTCGGACAAAATTAAAAAAAGAATTCATTTAACAGTTAAACACAGAAGAATTAAGCGACACCGGGCGTTATGTTCACATAAAAATCCAGGGCTTAACACTAGTGCAGACAAACTACAACATAGAGAGCAAATACTAATTGTCTATATCTAATATCCAAAACTGTTACACGAACTTGAACTGACTTATTAATATGCACATAGTGACACTGTCACCTCGGGCTTTTCGCAACATTTCAAAAAGGAGACGCCTAGTAATGTAACGTCCGATACCAAGCAAAGAGCCTTGTCATTGCAGGCTTTGCGAATGGATTAATTTATTACGTAGAGGAATCGTAAGGTTTCTTAGATCATTGGCAGTATGTCAAAATGTTGTGAAAAATACTATCACCAGTTTCCAGGTCATGGTAAATTGTTCTTTAACCATATATCGATATATTCATCCTCTGAAACCGATGAGTGTTTAAAAAACTGACGTTCTAGCTTCAAAATTATGATACACTAGTTGTTGCCGCGACTTCGTCCACGCAGTATTAAGGTAAAAAAGTAATCTTAAAGATACTTGTCTACGTCAGCTACCCAGCTATTTCGGAGATTGTCCGGAACAAACGCGACTTGCGGACAGACAGACAGACGGATGAAAAGTTTCTAAAATCGTTATCAGCAACGCAAATACAACATCTTCCCGAAATACAGAAAAAAATTAAAAGCTGGATTTTTTTTTTTTGATATTACAAACAGACACTCCAATTCTATTATATGTATAGATGTCTAGACAGAAAAGAATAAATAACATTATTTAAGTTGATCAACAAAAACGTCTAATAATAAAAAGGTGGAGCACTGGATATGTTGTAATCCAGCAATACAGTTTCTGCATATATGAACATCGCCAGCTGATGGCTTAAGCCTGGTCTCTATGACTCATAAACCCTGAAAAATAATCGATAGCTCCTTTGTTAACAATCATATCAAAATTTATACCACCAGAAAAAAATCCTCATCAGAAAAAGACTTTTACTAAGTTTGATTTTCTTGTACTTTGTTAAGGCTGTCAAGTCTTGTTACGAAAGTATCACTTGTGTGAAACATTCAGAAGTTGAAAGCGAATATGTGTTGAGACGCACGTAGACAACATAGTTTGCAATATGTATAACTAGTTTTCGCCCGCGATTCCGTCCGTGTCGAATTAAAAAAAAAACAAAAGTACGTAGTCTATGTGTTCTTCCAGACTAACTTCTACATCTATACCAAATTTAATCGAAATCCGTTCAGCCAACATCCATCCATCCATCTAAACTTTCGCATTTATTATATTAGTATGAACTATGATTATTTATGTCATAATTCAAATATCTTGCTGTGTAGAAGAGATTACAATTCCAACCAACGAGATTCTATATGAATGGTACTTAAAAATGCAAATGAGTTGGATCAAAAGGCTAGCTTCCGTAGCTCTATCTACATTGATCTCTAAAATGCAAACACGGTTATCGATACGAGGTAATCGCCAGCTAAATGTTCCTCTTTTGTTTCTTTTTAATTGATATTCAAAGTATTTATAAAAATAGGGTCAAATATGTCGTATAGTTTTGACATTCAAGTTTGCGTAAGTCGCCTTAAGACTGCGTCTGTAGTACAAATACTGGAAACCCATAGATTACAAAATGAAAAGAAACAGTATGTATTAACAACCTTAAAATGTTTTACAAAAGGTACAAAATCGCTTACTATGTGGTCCGTTCCACATCCGTCGTGTAGCGCTCTGTTTATTTGAAGCCTTTGAAGATAATTTTTACGCGGATTTCCTTTAGAAGTCGTTAGCTGAGTGACTCATTTGAGTCAACAGTGTCTGAGGTTCGATTCTTTTAAACCTTGTAAAAGCTTAGTCACTAGAATAATTATGTTTACAAGTGATTTTTATACATAACTAGTAATTACTTTTCAAAATTTCACAAATGTAGAATAATAAACTTACGTAATAACACCTTAAGTAGGTGTTGGAAACGATTTCATATAATCTGATTACTTACTGTCTTACTTATTATCGATGTGTCACTGAGGGAGATCCTCAATTTATTAGAAATCTCCACTTATACACTGCTTAAGTTAACTATGAACGACTCTGAGTTACAGTTAGTGGTGGAAACACCATTGCACGCACAGAAATTGCAAAATATTAGCTATAGACATGGCATATGTAGTGATGTAGGTCAAAATCCTTTGTTCTATAAGGAAGTACTTTGGGTACATTATCATCATCACCATCTTCCCATCCTTATCATACTTCTATAGGGTCAGTGCACCAGGTTTTCGTCCTTTACATCGATCATCCGTCATCTCAGTCATCACCATTTCATCTCACCTTTTACCCAATCCATCCGTTTCTCTCTAGGACTGATGTACCCATGTACTTGTTTTGGTAACTATAGGGATCGTAAGTCGATTCTAGTAATATGGTAGTCCCGATGTAGCAAGTAGACGCCTGTTAACATTGACCGTTCACTGCGAGCATTGCTTAAGCCGGCAGGGGCCACACAGTATGGTGTTGGAAAGCGTTGGAACCGCGCGTATACGGAGTTTGTTTCTTGTGTTGTGACTCATTGTGGACTTGTTTTTGTGTTATACTTGTAAGTATAAATTTAATAATTGTCATTGTAAAAATTAATTAGTTAATATGCATAAATGTATCTTTCGTTTACGCTGTTAAGATTTTAGAAACGTTATTAAGTTATGTTATCTTTGATGAGATTAAGTTGATAAATATAAGGTTCAAGCTTTTAATCACAAAATAACGAGCTTACAAGTGATGTAGGAATCGAGATTTTCATTTCTAATATATACTAATGTTATAAAGAGGAATTATATTTTTTATGTATCGAAATAATTCAAAAACTACTGGACCGATTTTAAAAATTCTTTCACCATTAAAAAGTTACGTTATCACTGACTGACCTAGATATATTTAACATCAACGGAAAGGGTAGAGACAAGAATCCATACCCTTCCTTTTAAGAAAAATGAAACATATATACATTGTCACACAAGCGAAGCTGAGGTCGATCGTTAGTTATTTTTCCATATCCATTGATAATAGAAAATAATTCAATGATGTGGTTTTTATTGTATTATACTAATATAATACAGAGGAAATGTTTATATTTTTGTATGTATTGGAATTACTCAAAAACTACTCGGCCGATTTCAAAAATTCTTTCACCCTTAGAAAGATAATTTATCTGTGAGTAACATAGGCTATATTTTTTAAATTCACGCGAGCGAAGTCGAACAGCTAGTTCAATTAATAACAAGATCACGGTACACCGGATTTGTGTAACGACTATAAAAGAGAAATATTACATAAGTGAACACATTTGGTAAAAACTAGCGTGTCTTCGCGATAAGATCCAATAATTAGACCAGTACTTCCTTATGATCGTAGCAACAAAGTAGTGTTAATCGGAAATACAAATCAGGTAAAATCAAGTTTAGACATTGTTAATAATTAACTTTGATTAATGAAATGTAACCCTTCTTGACACATACCCGGATTCGCTCGGATACAATGACAATCACATTAAAAACCTCTAAAACTATCGATATTTCTCTACTATGTTATATGTCTATTATATATATAAACCTTCCTCTTGAATCACTCTATTAAAAACAATTGGATAAAAATCCACTGCGTAGTTTTAAAGATTTAAGCCTACATAAGGACAGCGCGACGCAAATTTCTTATATACTACTAGCTGTTCCCGTGCGGCTTCATCCGCATGAAATTATAATCACTTTATTTCATTGTTTGTATTTGTCAAATGTCAAAATTCAAATGCACAAATGACAACCTTGCTTTCTTAATGTTGACAGCTTGTAGTTTATGGACCCTTTCGCACATTGGGATTTTTATCCAAAATATTTACCCCTTAAGTGTGTGTTTACGCTTTATTAATAATAGTATAGATTTACTTCTTAACGACTGAGTGATTTTGGATTAAATTTAATAAAGATTGTAGTTTGGAATATCATGCAAATTATTTAGTATATTTTGACTTGATCCAGACAAAGTGACGGGTAACAAGTAGTATGCTAAAACCAATACATCATACTGCTACAACACACCCAGTACTCTCGTTATAAATGAAAGTGGGTCTGCTCTGCTCAGCACGATCGATATTACATAATCGAATTTACCATCACATTTTGTTTTATTTTACAAAAAATATCTTGTACTCGCAGACAGTATTACAAACTTTTATATATGGCAGTTCGACTTGTTTAAGTAAAGTAAAGTAACGTAAAAGTAAAACACTATTTATAGAACAGAAAATAAATTAAAAGAACACAACTTACAAATCATGTTACTGAAAAAAAAAATAAAGATATAAATTCGTGGCCAAAAGGAGAAGGCTCAGCTAATGCCGCCTCCAGCTTGTCACTGAAAGCCTGTGACAAGCTGGAGGCCTGTAATTGTAAAAATTAAAGTAAGGAGACAAAAAACGTAAAAATCACATGTGTAATATCTGTAACACGAAATAAGTAAAAAAATATTATTATTAAGTTTATTAACTTACTACCTTTCGCTCGTAACTCCGTCCGCGTGGAATTGAAAAAAAAATGCGTAGCCTATGTGTTCTTCCAGACTATCCTCTACACCTGTACTAAATTTCACCGAAATCCGTTCAGCCGTTTAGGCTACAAACTCTAGCAAACATCCGTCTAAACTTTCGCATTTATAATATTAGTAAGAAGTTAGATTAGATATTAGTTAGATTGTAAATGTCAATAAAGCAAGTGTCAAAAAAAATCAAGTGCCAATAATCTAATGGTATTTGGATAGGGACTACCGATCTTGCGGTCGAGGGTTCAAATCCCGCCATTCGAGTATTATAAACCATATCCTAGCACATCCTTAACCAAGCAATAAAAAAGTCTACATTACATAAAAATTAATCTCTTTAGCTATACTATTAAAATATTTCATTCAAATTTCTACTAATTAATTTTGCAATCGATTGAATAAACTTTTAATATTTAATTGAATGATGAATGTATAAATATTTGCTAAGAATTTCAAGACAATTACACGCTTCGTATCTTCGAGTATGGTGGTTTCGTTATTGACCCGCTTGTAGTCTAGAGGCCTATTGGTAATTTGCGTTACGAGATTGTGTGCGTTCTACTACATTACAGTGTCAAATTTATATCTTACTAGCTTTCGCCCGCGACTTCGTCCGTGTGGAATTAAAAAAGACAAAAGTGAGTAGCTTATATGTTCTTCCAGACTATCCTGTACGTCTATGCCAAATTTCGTAGAGTTCCGTTCAGCCGTTTAGGTTACAAACTCTAACAAACATCCATTTATCTAAACTTTCGCATTTATAATATTAAAATGAAGTTAATCCGCATTAAAATATAAAAACTTTATTTTTTTCTTTACAATTGTCAGTTTTTCAATTGAAAATGTCAAAAATTCAAATGAACAAATGACAACGAAGGCCTTTGATTGGATAACAATTACCGTTACCACAGCAACCTTGCTTCCTTAATGTTACCAGCTTACAGTTTATGGTCCCCTTCCCAAATGAGGGGTTTTACCAATTTATTTACCTCCTAACTTTAATAGTGACAATATATAGCCTTAAGGATTTCGTAAGTTTTTATTCAAAAATATATTGTAATTGCTTACATCATACATAACTAAATAGTGTGTTTACGCTTTATTATATTAGAATATATTATAGATTAACAAAAAAAAAAACCATCACACGTTCGCAAATCAATATACAGGATTAGAGTAACAAATGTACTATTGGTGTCAAAATTAGCAAGTACTCTAGATTAAATAAAAAGTCAAATCAGTAAAAAAATCAGGACATAATTAATCAACAAATGTAAGTCATGGTCACCAAGTGGTTTGGACACTTTTAATATAAAAGTAGTCCTTATATCGTATCGCAATAATGTATTATTCGCTATTACATGACACTATGCAAATGAATTCAATTATTTTAATGCTGCAATTTTATTGTCCCATACTACCTTAATCAGGACCTTGTCATAGTAATCTCGTAAACCGTAATTACCTTTACCTAAACCAGAGGTTGCAAACATAATTCGGATACATCACCGATTGTTTTAATTTAACGAAAATTGATAACACTAAGAACGTTTTAGCATTTTTAAATTATCTCTTACTGTTTTACGATCATTATAAAATAAATTACTGATTTGCATTTTATTTAATTTAACCTGGGAATAAAATGTTGGGAACATCTGCATATACTTTAACATTTAAACCTTTACCATCATTATTTTAAGGAAGTCCATTTATTGCGAAATTAATAGACTTAGATAACAAATACAATTGTTGTCTCAACTATTTCAAAGTAAATTTGAGGGATGACAATATGTCTAAAATGTCGACAACAGGCATAAGATATAGGGAATTGACGCCATTGCTAACGTGTTCACTTCAGTAAGTTATTGTTAATTGCATTGTTCTGATTGATGAAGAAACATTATAATTATGAGTTGACATACCGTTGTAACGACCTAATTCACATGTTATTGTTAAAACGCACAGATGCTAAACCATGTGGGAAAATGTTGAGCACACCTGCATAATTGGAGTGAATGTGAAGGATGAAGTAAAGTACAAATATTTGATCGACTTCCCAAAAGGAGGTACTTAATTCGTCTGTATGTTTTTTTTATGTTACGCCATAACTCCGCCGCTAGTGGACCGATTTTGATAATTCATTTTTTTATCCGAAAGGTAGTGCTTGCAGGTCCCATTTTTTTTAACAACTGTTATTTACCAAAGTTTTTGCTGTTTAAAAATAATCGGATTTCACAGTTACTTTAGTTTTGCTAACGATAATAGAATACGGTTTATTGTCTTTCGCTTTTGTAATCTATGCAACAATAAAATGAAGTTACCAGGAAATCATAGACATTAGGAAGGCATATCAATGTGCGTTCATGTTATGTTTTCCTACAAAAGTAGGCTAATGGTTAGTATATTCAGTACAGTGAACAATAACACATAGTACGCACTTAACACACACCTTTGACTAAACTATCGCACAATTGTTTAGTCTCGCTATGATTCCTATGACCTTATATGGACATGCCCACAATACTCGATTTTAAGTTGTGGATCTAAACAGTTGAAACTGGGGAACAATCGACAATCGCACAACAGACTAGCCAAAGAAGTGCACTCGCTCTTAATTTTAAAAACGGAATAAAAACTAGATAATAAACCAATGCTATTTAGAAATTATCTTAAAGTTTGATTAACTCTAAAAATAATTTAAAAAAAAATGAAAAACCGCAAAAGATTTATTGCTTTACCCAAGACGCCCGGAATTAAAAAAAAAAAAACAAAAGTGAGTAGCCTATATATGTTCTCCTAAACTATCCTCCAGATATCAAGTACCGTTCAGCCGTTTAGGCTACAAACTCTAACAAACATCCATCCATCTACAATTTCGCATTTATAATTAGTAAGAAGTAAAATTATGCAAGTTTACAACCTTAGAAAATTATATTTAACACTATCAAGAGATGTTTCAATCATTAACATATGTGATATCGTGAAAGCGACTCTCAAGGTCAGACAGTGGTTCATGACATAGTCTCAACTATGTTACAACATTGCATAAAAGAAGCCTTCTTATGCAACAAGTATAGACAGAGAGTCCGTTTTATTTGCACCATAGAAGTCTGTGTTTTTTAATATTTCGTGCGTTTATCATTTTTTCTTTCAACTGACAGTTTTGATATTAAAAAGCTTTAAATTGACCCTAAACATTCTTTACGTTTATTTTGTTAAAAGAGAGAATATTTCCATAACTTTTACGCATAAATTTACTTCAAGCAAAAATTTTAACCTTGTCTATACGTGAAAGGTCAACGGACTTTTTAAATAATCGCATCTCATTTTAAAACCGAGATTAGATATGTTTTTCTACAACAATCTTCAATGTCATTACCTGCATAATAAGACAAATGCATTTACAAGTTTGTTGAAAGCAATCTATGATTTTGCAATTTCATTTTTATACTATCTTAGTCGTTATTCCTTAACAAAAACAGTCAGTTTTTAGTTCGGTTCCAACTGTTCTATTTTCCGCAACGTTCTCTATGTGTTCATCATCATTTCCTCCCGTAGGGTAGGGGCACCTGGATTTCGTCCTCCGAACAACTCTATCATACGTCATCTCAGTCATCAATCCCTTGATCATGTTACCTTTGGTGCAATCCATCCATAACTTTCTACACCACATTCATAACTAACTTTCTTCTTGTTACATGTGTACTTTCATACTATTCTACATCTGTGCCAAATATCACCGAGATCAGGTAATCGAAATACGCAGTAACAATCACCCATTCACTTCAACTTTTGTTAAGTCGACATATTAATATGAAGTATGATATAAGGCCTTCACGAACCTTCCTAGATGGGCCAAAGGTCGCGACACCTCGCGATATGTGCAAGACATTGCGGCGACTTACACAATTATTGCTAAGCAACACAGTAACACTTGTCACATACTAACCGAGCCTTATATTGCAATCGGTAAACACATCTTTTTAAAATTACAATATCTAAAATCAATGAAATTGCTGTCTATAGAAAAGGTTTATAACTCTTCAAATGGATAAGTGTCTCTGCTCTCATTATTAAAATTATGAATAGTGAAATAATATAAAAATAATTGATGAAATAATAACCAGGTATTTCAAAAAGTACAGATTTTACATACGATTCGTTCCAAACTTGCAAAAAATAAAATTGACAAATTTCATATTTAACCTGTTAAATACACACTTTTCGCAATTAAACTCCGACGGCGTTATAACATATAATTACTGAGTATATAATATAAAATATTGCTTAAATGAAAGTAAAATATTAAGTTGATTCCATTGAAAAAATTACTTGTAATATCCTTGAGATTTGAGACAAGTTTTTTTTTCATTCAAATTATACTTTACTATAAATATAGTTAAGATAAAAAAGTTAAAAGCCTTAAATTATTGAACGCATTATATTTTTCGCATTCAAACATTCATTTGTTTTATCCAGAGCAGGTTAACCTCGTAAAGTGCAGTAGATCAACTAATCAGTTGAACTACTGCAACGAGTCACGGATTAGTTGGCAACCTTGCACTCTAAAGGTGTATAAACATAAACATTTCGACTGACAGGTTAACCTTAAAGTCTTAACCTTACAATTACTGTAAAATATTTAATTCATCGTCAGCGATCGAGCGTGAAAAGCAAACTGTACATAATCGCCTTACAACTAAAGCAAGGTAACCGTGAATCTTCATGGTTACCTTGCTTTAGTTGTTCGTGCGACTTCATCCGCGTAATATTATGAAAATTTTATTACATTGTTTACATGTGTAAAATTATCAATTGCAAATGTCAAAATGACATGACATGATGACAAACCATGGCAAGCTTGATGTTGGCAGCAGCTTATGGTCCCTATCCATTAGGGTTTTTATCCAAATTATTTTCCCCCTAGGTTTAATGGCGTGAAAATATATAGCCTAAAGTGTGACGTAAGTGTCGGGCCTTTTATAAAAAAGGAATTATTCAAAAACATGCTTTAATTGCTGACATCTTAGGCAACAAAGAAGTGTGTGTTTACGCTTAATTATAATAGTATAGATTGTCATCCCCTATATTGTCTTTGAAACGAGGCAAAGATAGTCTTTGTATACAGCTTATATAGCGGTGCACACACTACTCGATTTTTAGTTGTGCAACTAAACAGTTGAATTGGCTGGGAAACAATCGACGATCGCACAATCGTTGTGTGATAGTTTAGTCAAAGGTGTGCACCTACTCTTAGAGATACCATGATGTAGTCAGCATAAAACGGTAAAATTGTTACTCTGTTCTAATAAAAGTATCATATAATTCCAGGTGAAGAAATGTTTCATTAACCATGGGTGTACTAACGGCGGCCGCAGCTGCGGCTAAGTCCGCCCTCACCATCGCCGGGATCAGCAAACTGACATTCATCCCAGCAATGCTCGCTGCAATGGCCTACTTCAACTATGACCTACTAGATCCTGAGAACAGACCTTTCAACCAGCAATACTTGAGAGAAGAATACGACTTTGTTATAGTCGGTGGAGGATCTGCTGGTGCGGTTCTGGCGAATAGACTGTCGGAGGTGGAAAGTTGGAATGTACTGCTATTGGAAGCTGGTGGACATGAGACGGATATCAGTGATGTTCCTCTACTCTCGTTGTATCTTCATAAAAGTAAACTCGATTGGAAATACCGGTAAGTTTTTTAACCAGTATTCTCCCACCTTATAGCTGTAAATATATCAGTATAAGAGACAAATATGACATTTTTACTGGTGAAGTTTAAAAAGACCAAGAATTATCTTAGCAATAACGACATAACATACATGTCTTTTTTCGAAATAGATTGAGATCTATCATATCTCAACGTTTAAAAAAAGACGTAAACATTACAAGGCTTTAAAGAACAACAAATTTTACCTCTTAACACAATTCAAAACATGCAATGCTCTGTATTCCAGAACTCAACCACAAGACTCCGCGTGCCAGGCGATGAAAGACAAACGTTGCAGCTGGACCAAGGGCAAAGTTCTCGGCGGCTCCTCAGTCCTCAACACAATGCTCTACATCCGCGGTAACAAGAGAGACTTCGACCAGTGGGAGGCTTTCGGGAACCCTGGCTGGGGATACGAAGACGTGCTACCTTACTTCAAGAAATCAGAAGACCAAAGGAATCCGTACTTAGCGAAGGATAAGAGACATCATAGTGAAGGTAAGGTTAATAAATTAATAGAGTACATTAGAAACACATGTAAATGTAGCTTCTTGTTCAAAGTAAGCCAACATCATTTAAACACGGAAACGACTCTACCACATCATTTCTAAATTCCATAATGTGACTGTAACTCGTGCGCTGCATCACAGACTAAGTTATATAATTTCATATCCACTTATAATACGACTATTTGCAAACTAGCATTCTATTGCTACCGTTTTTATTTAAACAAAATCCAATTGCTAGATATATCACTCTATTAGAAACACAAAGGTAAAATAGCAACTCAAGTGGATTTTTCATGACAAAAATTATTTATGTTTTACAGGTGGTTACTTAACAGTACAAGATGCACCCTACAACACACCCATTGGAGCAGCCTTCCTACAAGCAGGTGAAGAAATGGGCTACGACATTGTCGACGTGAACGGCGCTCAGCAGACAGGCTACGCATGGTATCAGTTCACCATGAGACGAGGCACCAGATGCTCCACTGCCAAGGCGTTCCTCCGACCAGTTCGTCTACGACAAAATCTTCACGTATCGTTATTCTCTCATGTTACAAAAGTCTTAATAGACAAAGACCAAAAACGAGCATACGGAGTTCAATTTATTAAAGACCAACAGAAGCAAATAGTATACGCTAAACGGGAAGTTATTCTAGCAGCTGGAGCGATAGCTTCCCCACAGTTACTCATGCTCTCGGGTATCGGACCTGCTCAACATTTACAAGAAGTAGGTATAGACGTGATACAAGATTCTCCCGGTGTTGGGAGAAACTTGCAAGATCACATCGCTGTCGGTGGATTGGTCTTTGAAATCGATTATCCAATCAGCTTAATTATGAGTCGACTTGTGAACATCAATTCTGCTTTACGTTACGCTATATCAGAAGATGGTCCTCTAACTTCGAATATTGGTTTAGAAGTAGTTGCATTTATAAATACAAAGTACGCAAACTCTTCTGATGATTGGCCTGATATGGAATTCATGATGACTTCTGCATCTATACCATCAGATGGCGGTACACAAGTGAAACGAGCCCACAGTATTACAGACGAATTTTACGATGAAGTATTCGGTCATTTGACAAACAAAGATGTATTTGGAATCTTCCCGATGATGTTAAGACCGAAGAGTACAGGATTTATAAAGTTACGATCGAAAAATCCTTTAGAATATCCCCTTATGTATCACAATTATTTAACTCATCCTGATGATGTGGGAGTTTTAAGGGAAGGTGTGAAGGCAGCGGTCGCTGTTGGCGAAACTAAGGCTATGAAACGACTTGGGGCTAGGTTCAACGACAAGCCTGTTCCAAATTGCAAACATTTACCATTGTATACCGATGAGTATTGGGATTGCATGATAAGACAATACACTATGACTATTTATCACTTATCGTGTACAGCTAAAATGGGTCCATCGACTGATCCTATGGCAGTTGTTGATCCGACATTACAAGTGTATGGTGTGAAAGGTTTAAGGGTGATCGATGCTAGTATTATGCCGGCTATTACGAATGGAAATATAAACGCCCCTGTTATTATGATTGCAGAAAAGGGCAGCGATTTGATTAAGGAAACTTGGTTACCGAAAAGACGGAAAAGAAATGCGAAATCTTCTAAGTTTTCAAACGTAAAGAAAATAAAAAATAACACTTTGTGTAGTACAAAAAGATGATAGTGTAATTAAACAGTAAACGTGTATATTAGATAAAACGCCATAGTTTTGTGCAAAATGCTAAAAACCAAAAGTAAGTTTTTACTGACAAATCAGTTAGATTATATTTTTTAATAGTTTCAATGGTTTTTCCGTATTCTAGTCTCTTCGACAATATTTGTGTATATATTTTGAGTTAAGTTTTTTTCCTATTAAGAACTGCAAAGGAACCAAGTTAGAAAACTTTAGATGCTATGAAATTCAATGCACCTTAGATAATTGTGAAAAAATAAACATTTTTGTAGGACAAAATTTATTCACGTGTAAATTATTAAAATAATAACTTAACATGTGTAAATATTTTTATGTGGTATAAATATATCAATATGTTTTGTTAATTCGTTTTATTATTTTTAGCAAAAATTCCTCTTGTTTGAACTTAACTTGTTATTTAAAAAAGCGCCATCTATCGTATAGATCTAACAACATTATAAAATATATTGCGTTAAGTCATAAACTTCGCTACTAGCCTCAATATAGGAATTTTAACAATTGAAATACATACATACTTAAACACATTACCTTTCTATCTGCCGAGAAGAAGAAGATACCAGACATAACACTTTACCCTCATCTATATACCAAGAACAGGAAATGTTTGTTTATAATGAATGATTTAAAAAAACTACTAAACCTATTTATAAAATACCAATAGCTAGACTAGATAGACTAGATAGACTAGCTTTCGCCCGCGACCCCGTTTGCAAGAGATTAAAAAAAGTAGCCTATGTCACCGAGATTCGTTCAGGCGTTTTGGATACAAAATCTAACAAAGATCCATCCATCCATTTCGCATTTATAATATTTGTTAAATTATTTTGTTCCGCGCGTATAAATTGCAGGTAAAAGTTAAAGTATCATAAAATTCGGACATGAACATCCTATAAACATGTCTGGCACGGAATCAGTGCATTTATGTCATCAAAGGCAAACATAACTTAAGCGAAACACGTATGTGGAAAGTGAGAGGAAATGCTCGGGGAAGCGGTTTTCATTTCACTGTTAGGATAATCAGTAACGATGTTAGGTAATACACCTATTGTACTTAAATAAATGTTAGATTAATCTTATCTTACTTCTCAATATAAATGCAAAAGTTTGGAAGAATATTTCTTTAGAGTTCGTAGCTTAAACTGCCGAACGGATATCAATGAAATTTGGCATAGATGTAGAGGATAGTCTGGATTTCCACACGTGATTTGCTATTTTTTTAATTCCACACGGACGAAGGAGAGGGATTAAATAAACATGCAATGACATTCGAATTATCCTATACTAGCTTTTGCTCGCGACTCCAGCCGCGTGGAATTAAAAAACAAAAGTGTGTAAAGTGTTATTCCAGACTACAGATTTACAGTTTTACACCTGTGCCAAATTTCCAGACACGTTTAATCGTCTAGGCTACAAACAAACATCCACGCTTCTAAACTTTCGCATTTATAATATCACTAAGTAACACTGCAATAAGTGTATTCCAGTTACACCTTTTAAATTGAACCTAATATTTTTTTAATTCTATAAAACAAACATTAGAATAATATATTCTTCCATGTTGCATGCAAACCCGTAAATATCTAGTAATCGATTAACCCATAACCATGACTTATACAAACAAATAAACCATTAACCAAGTTATTAAATACAACCATAAAGTTATAAAATCTTTCAACACACTTTACGTAACCGGAAAATGCATCCTCACTCGAGAACAATATCTGGCACATTTGCGCAGTCATCGTTGTGTTATAAACTGACCTCATGACTTACGTAACGCAGTATTTAGGCCTCGTGTCGTATAATACAACCACTTAAACTACTTCAAGAAGCGAGCCTATCATTTCCTCAAAACCGGCAACGCATTTGTAGTTCCTCTGGTGTTGCGGATGTCCATGGGCGTCGTGTTCCTCGGTGTTCTCGCCGCTCGTTTGCCCACTTTTGTTAAAAAAGTACTACAGTAAAAAAATGTATGTAATTTTTTCTAATGCTTCCATTTCCTCCAAGTTTAGTTTTTTGTATAAAAAGTCAAATGTCCAGCAGAACAATTCTTATTTTGCTCGACGTTCAAAAGCGTTAAATTTTACCACAGGTATATATTATGTATTTCTTCCAATTCTAATGTGATTGTAGTCGAAACTATAATAATTATGAAGAATATTATTCTTCATCTCAAAACACTGAGAATTAATCAGTCATATTTGGGCTTATTGTTTTTTTTTTTTATTTACAAATATCTTAAGTCCAAACTCACAGTGGTCGAATCTAAATGTGAAGTACTCTATGTGAATAGAATAAAGGAATTGTTAAGCCTAACAAACGACCTGACCAGTGTGTTATTTCCTGGGCAGTTGCATCGCGGAAGTAAATCTTTTATAGCTGATTGCTAACAGTTTATATGGCTTAAATGTTAAGACGACAAGCGGGTCTAATTAACTTACAAATAATATAGAACTTATTTACTGACAGACTCGGTAGAGTTACTTCTTTACTTAGAGTCATTAAGAGAGTACCATCGTCTAGATTTACTGTCACTAAAATCAGTTAAATAACACCCTAAAGAAACCTTAGATCGTCGGTAGCTCAGTGGTTTAAGCACTTGACTTGTAATCTACAGGTCTTGGGTTCGAATCCCGCCGTGTACCAATGTGATTTTTGATTTTCCGAATTTTCATATGTACATAATTTACCCGACGTTCTTACACTTAAGGAAAACATCGTGATGCAACCTGCACATATCGGCGAAGAAATTCAAAGATATGTGTGAAGTCAACCAACCAGCAATAGGCCAGCGTGGTTGACTATGGCCTAATCACCCTTACTTAGGGTAGACTACGAGCCCCTCGTTGGGGACGTATAGTCAGCTGGTGATGAATGAAATGAATGAAATGATATCCTTAGTATCTATTTAGGTTCAGAAATCAACAACAAAGGTTAGACACCAATTAATAACTGCCAGTGAATATATTAATTCTTTACTAAGGTATATTTAAGTAAGCTTTAAACATTTAGCAAACGGCCTCTTAACTTTGTAATAATTAATACCGTATTTTGAGTTCCTTGACAATGTCTACTTCATCTCTTAGTTGCATGGAAATGCCTACTCAGAGCACTATCTACGTCGTTATCAAACAGTTTCTAAACATAACCGGTGGCAGTACACTTGGAGATACTGTCACGTAATAGTAGTAAATCTCACTTGTCAACGCAACTGTACAACACAGACGAGGTGTTTGATTTCCTACACATTTTAGTTGTTGAAAATGTGCCACAGCTACATACAAACGTATATAATTATAGGTCTCATTACGACTAACGGATTGCTGTACCGTGTTCAAATGGGTACCAAATTTAATTCTTTAGCTATACAAGGTACAGTCGAATACATAAATACGATTGTAAAACGAGTACACATGCGTGATAGTTGCGTGCTTGTCACTTTATAATTTACAGATAATTATGCACTTCTGTGCACTGATACTTAAATATAAATTGCATTTTATAAAAACATACAATTTATTACAGCATATTTTGTTATAAACAGTAAGTTTTATTAAACATAAAGAGTAGAATATATTGTTTTATTAAATAAAAATGCACTTTCTAGGCAATAAAAAAAAGACTGAGTATGGTTGATACAACAGAGTTTTATTTCTTGTGAAACATTCACGTGAATTAAAAACTACAAAAACCTTAATTGTAAGCTACACATTATTTTTAATCTGTTCGTATCCTAGATTATAGTATAATGTACGAGTATTACATCAATACCTCGATAAAATCATACTAATCATACTAATATTAGAAATGCGAAAGCTTAGACGGATGGATGGATGGATGTTTGTTAGAGTTTGTAGCCTAAACGGCTGAACGGATTTCGATGAAATTTGGTATAGATGTAGAGGATAGTCTGGAAGAACACATAAGCTACTCATTTTTTTAAAACACGCGGACGGAGTAGCGGGCGAAAGCTAGTATCTAATAAGAGTAAGAGCGGGCGCACACTTTTGATTAAACTATTCCACAACTTTTGTGCGATTGTCGATTGTTTCGTAGCCAATTCAACTGTTTATTTGCTCAAATAAAAATCGAGTAATTTGCGCACCATAAGCTCATAGGAATCAAAACGCGAAAACAGTTGTGCGATAGTTTAGTCAAAGGTGTGCGCGTGGTTACATGCAAATACGGAGGTAATCCTACATCATAAATGTGTGTAATAAATGTTATGATGTAAAATTAATTACCAATCTGATGTCATCATCGAAAACTTTGACTATGAACAAACGGACTAGGCAAAAAGCTGTTGTACTGAATAGATTATGCCACTTTTCTTAAAGACGACAGTCGTGTAAGCATGTCATGCCTAATTTTAATTTGAAAAGGCAAAAGTTGCACAAACCAAACACATATAGAAGCATGTTTTTTTACGTTAGAAATATTGTTATTTTTTCTGTGACAGAGGGAAATTCTTTACATGTCCTGTCTCTTAAAAGTCAAAGTAAGGAAGCAATCAACGCAGTGTCAATAAAATTTCTACCAGAAGTATCTTCTGTTAGTACTTCAATTGCATGTTAAATAAGAGGTTGCTGTGGTTTACTGTTTATATTTGTTTGTACTTTCACTGGCAAGTGTAATATAATAGTACATTGTTATACTGAGTACCAAACTGTTTAAGTCGACATAAGATAACTCCAGTATTGTACGTTGAACCTACTCCTATCTATACTTCTACACTAATATAATGAAGCGTTAACACACTACTCCGTGGCGTAGGATGTCAGCAATCACAGCATATTTTTCAATAATAATTTCTTTAACAAAAAGCCCTACACTTATGACACTTTAGGCTATATATTTTCACACTATTAAACATAGGGGTAAATAAAATCTTTACGTGGGAAAAGGACAATACTACAAGCTGCCAACAGTAAGGATGCAAGGTTATTATGGTAACGCTAATTTTGACATTGACAATTGAGAATTTGTAAACGTAAACAATAAAGTTTTTATAATTTCAAGGGGATGAAGCCGGACGGGAACAGCTAGTAGCTACTAAAGAGTTAAGCTATTATAAAGATGTTTAAAGTAAGCTAAGTAATTAAGCTAGTTAATAATAATTTATTCTTGTGTGTCCATTCTATACTTATCATTGTCGTATCTCAGCGTCTTTTACCTGTAACAAAACAATGTTAAATATTAAAAAAAATTAATGCTTATTTTTTCTACCTATTCTCTTGTTAGGTTTCTGTAAGATTGCTAAATATCTAGAGCTCCAGACCTCCTATCTAGACCAGTGCGAGGCGCGACGCGAACGCGACACATACTTAACCCTCGCCCTGAAGAAGGACCCCCGCAGGGTCTGAAACTGGTCGGTACCGTCACCGGAAAAAGAAAAGTATACGTGAGTAAGCCGTAAATAATTAATTATAAAATGTCTCACGAAAGTTTAAATAATTTAATATCAGCTCATTAGCTCTGGAGTATCAAAAGCCCTTTTAATCAAGAAATAAACGATAACTGCTATTTATTACCTAACATCAAATTGTTACCTATCTCATCTATACGTATAATAAAATTGGAGTGTCTGTAATATCAAAAGAAAAATTCCAGATTTCGGGAAGATGTATTTACTTTGCCGAACGAAAATCGAATTTAAATTGTTTTTGTCTGTTTGTCTGTCTGTCCACAAGCCGCGTTTGTCCCGGGCAATCTCTTTCCACGGGCATATTATCGGCTACTTTTAAAACTTAATGTTGCGTGGACGGAGTCGCGGGCAACATCTATTATTTTTATAATATTTAAGTCACTTGACACTCTCAAACTGAATAGCGTCTTACTTCATAGTATCTTACTAATATAATAAATGCGAAAGTTTATATGGTTAGGATCGATCTCTAGCAGAGCTCGATGGGCATAGATGAAATTTGGAACAGACATAGACCATAGAAGAATATAACCTACTAAGTAAGTTTTTTAAATCGGTCGGACGCAGTCACAGACAAAAGCTACTTTACAAAGTACAGACGTCTTTTGATACGGTTGAATTATTTAATCGATATTATACAACGTTATTTTGTCTGCAATGACTTTGCAAATAAATTTTATAACGCTAAATAAAAACTATTACACGATGTTATATAAGTTTGGTAGATAGAATGGATCTATTAGTAAAGTACCTTTAAAATTATTGATTCCCTAGTATAAGAGACGAAAGTTAATTTGATTATTACTAGGTCTTGCTTGCGACTTATTAACAACTAAAATGTGGTTAAAAAGCCTATGTTACTCAACGATAACATAGCTTTTTAATGGTGAAAGAATTTTTGAAATCGGTCCAGTAGTTTTTGTGTTATTTCAATAAATACGCAAATTCAAATCTTTCCTCTTTATAATATAAGTATATATTTAGATACAGTTTAGATACATCTGTCATGTCTAAATATTATAACCGTACTATTATATTTTATTACTCATATTGAGATAGATAATTCAATATCTATCTTACTAATATTATAAATGCGAAAGTTTGGATGGATGGATGTTTGTTAGCTTTTGTAGCCTAAACAGCTGAACGGATCTCCATAAAATTTGGCACAGGTTTAGAGCATAGTCTGGAAGAACAAATAGGCTATTTTTTATTCTGGGAATAGTTACGGTTCCCGTGGGATTCATTAATTTAGCTTTTTAATGTTTACTCGATCATTCTGCAACGGTTTAACATATCTTATTGAAATTTGGCACAGATATAAAACAAAGTCTGGAGTACACATGGCCGGTTCCCGAGGGATACGTAGCTTTTTGTCATTTATATAGTTCGTATGTTTTCTAATACCACGCGGACGAAGTCGCGGGCAACAGCTCGTTAACAATATTTTAAATTTTAGCATATGTTAAAATTACGTCAAATCTGCTATAGAAAGATATGATCTATTTTGACGTAAAAGGGGTGATAATTGATTAATCAACAAATTGAAATTCAACAGACGTTAGTTACAAGCGTGAAGAGATATTACGGGACCATTCGCACGCAACTTCATTACAGACATGCCACCAATATATCGTATAACCAGCCACTTCATAATTTGCCCCGACAAATATCCAAGTAATTAATTCACAGATCAAATTGTTACTATGAGCTTTGATGATACAGAAAACAGCTAATAAATGACGTGAAAAAAAAATCAAAATTCTTTACGTTTCGACGGGGTAAATCAGAAAAGGACAGATTACACTATTTTCCGGTGACATATAAAACGTTTGTATCAAGATCTCTTGCGAGGCAATTACGACACTTTCTATTGCACTCCTGCTGCCTATTCCGAACAGGAAAAGTGCAACATTATCCAATGGCAATAACGCTGCCAACAAACTGCCTAATGATTAATGCACTTTCTAAGCAAGATTTACTGTTTATATCAATAAATCATTAAAACTGATCCGAAATTTATTTTAATACCATATCACTCGCCCTACTTAATATTATTAATGTGAATATTTGGATGGATGTTTGTTAGAGTTTGTAGCCTAAACTGCGGAACGGAACTAAACAAATTTTGTACAGATTAAGAACATAGTCTTGACGAACACATAGGCTCCCTAAATTTTTCTAATTCCTGATCACAGAAAAACCTAGTAGAATATAAAAACTAAGGTACGTTGTGAGTTAAAAATACTATTGAAGACCATCGACTGTATTTTTACGTCGAAGAAAAAACTAAACCGAATTGGTAAAGTAATTTTAGCGATAAGAAATCAAATTGCAATAGAATTTGTTCTAAAATAACCTGCGAATAATCCTGCTGTAAATTACAAACTTGACGGTATATTGTTAACTTTTGTCACCACCAAATGACATAGATAGAGATACATCCTTTTATCATACAGAATTTAACAAAAATATAGCTATTTCGCATCTACATCCGAACATCTATACTATTATAGTAAAGCATAAACACACACTTCTTTGTTGCCTAAGATGTCAGCAATTACAGCATATTTTTGAATAATTATATCTTTAATAAAAAGTCCTACACTTGCGTCACGTTTTAGGCAAATATATATATTTTAACGCCATTAAACTTAGGGGTCAATATTTTAGATAAAAACCCTAATGTTGGAAAGAGACCATAAGTTGCTGCCAACATCAAGGAAGCAAGGTTGTCATCATGTCGTCATTTTTACATTTGCTATTGATAATTTGTCACATTTAAACAATAAAATAAAATTTTCATAATTTCATGCGGATGAAGTCGCACAGGCACAGGTCTCTTATACAGACAAATGGCATAATAAACTTACATGTGACAATAGACAGCGGTTAAGTACATTCAAAATAGACACGGAAATCTAGAACATTGACAATGTAAGGAAAATTATGCTTAAGTCAGTGGTAGGA
This sequence comes from Papilio polytes, assembly GCF_000836215.1. Taxonomy (NCBI): domain Eukaryota; kingdom Metazoa; phylum Arthropoda; class Insecta; order Lepidoptera; family Papilionidae; genus Papilio; species Papilio polytes. Next base: position 704,180 of record NW_013524935.1, read on the forward strand.
GCGATCACAGCATTCATACGTGTGCGCAGTGGCCGCGCGCACGGCGGACACGCTGTCGCTTTCGTTAGTGAAAACAAGTGTTAACTTCGCGTTGTTATTTTTATGCATTGGATTATTACTTTAAAAAGGTAAGAAGCTATTAACAGGATTACTTAAACATTGTATAATTGCGAAACATTTTTTTTAATATTCAATAACGTCTCAATTGTTAATAGTAAATAAAAATGATTAGTGAAATTAATTATTATCAGAGTATCACATATTTATTCTTATCAGTGACTTTATCTATACTAATATTATAAGGTTTTGTATTTTTGTATGTATTGAAATAACTTAAAAACTACTGGGCCTATTTAAAAAAAAATTACACCAAAACAGCAACGTTATCACTAAGTATTAACAGGCTATATTTTTACATTCCACGTGAATAAAATCGTGAGCAACAGCTAGTCTTCTAATCATATTGCGAAAATTTAGATGGATGTCTGTTAGTAGCTGAATAGATTTCGTTGAAATTTGGTATAGATTTTGAGGATATTCTGGAAGAACACATAGGCTACTCACTTTTTACTTACGCTACACTACACTTACGCTTTGCTCAAGCTCACGCTTTGCGTCACCGCAAGTGTAGGGCTTTTTATTAAAAAAAGAATTATTCAAAAATATGCTGTAATTGCTGACATCTTAGGCAACAAAGAAGTGTGTGTTTACGCTATATTATAATAGTATAGATTACAAAAATAATAGTCTAAAAAGCAGGTCAGTGAGAAAAATCTTATTGTGAAATGTGAATGTTTTTAGTTTTCGTAGATAAATTTAATTAAACATGAAATTTTAATAATTAAACTATTACTGATTTCCTTATTACATTGATTAATTATTGCATTTCTTTATATAACAAATGATCCAATTCAATTTGCATATAGTTTTAAATGAAGTAAAACTAACAGACATTACAAAATTTTGTCTTGTATGGATTTTAAATTAATTCTAATCATCGTCCTAAATCTATACTAATATTATAAAGAGGAAAATTTTGTTCAAAAATTCTTTCACCATTACAATGCTACGTTGTCAGTAACATAGGCTATGTTTTATATTACTTTTTAATTTCACGCAGACGGAGTCACGGGCGAGAGCTAGTAGTTAGTAATAAGATAATCGTGGTTCTTTATTCATTTTAAAGTATAAAATAATATTTATACTAATTTAACGTTAACCTTCGTCTAGGTAATTACTTTTGTAATATTTGCCAACCCTGGCTATTACTGACAAAAATTGTAACCTTGCACTATAAAATTACTAGCATAAATACAATTAATTTTGATTTTTTTTAATTGGTAGAAATAAATGTGTTGAAAAAAAAATCTCTACTTAATCTATAAGATTTCTATTTTTGTATGTTTCGAAATTACTAAAAAAAACTGCTAGACCGACTTTAAAATTCTTTTCACTATTAGAAAGATAATTTATCTGTGATATAGGCTACAGTTTTTATTGTTATTTTTTATTTCACGCGGGCGAAGTCGCGAGCAACAATTAGTGTTATACTTTCATAAAGATTTTTTAAAATTTCTTCTAAACAACTTAGTACATTAAAATATAAATTTAAATACATATTTATTGTCTTAAAACACAATACTTTCAACATGAAACATAATGTAACAATTTCAGTATCGAAACACAAAAACAGTTATAAGAAATCGAACATTATTAATAAAATTACATAAAATATTTTTATCTAGTATAATCTAAACGAAATACGCACGTTTATTCAGAAAAGTAAACGCAATACGCACGCATTTTATTACGGCTTCAGTTTGCGAAACGATGACCTATTGACGAACAAAAGAAACATACAAAATTGTATATTACAAAAGATCTTTTACCTTTTCTAACAAGCATCAAAATAGATAGAAAGACAGGGACAGAGAGTGTCTTATCGGTATCTATTTCATTCTATTCATATTTTACCAAAAACATTCTACCTCTGTAAAAATTTTAATTAAATTTTATAGCATGTTCTAGGGCTTTCTTCTAGTAACTAAAAATAATCATGTACTAAATATCTGTCGGTATAATTAGTAATTTCCATGGTAAATCAGGAACTTTATAAATAGGAATGTTTCAATGGATGGGTCTAGATGAGCACAGATGTAGAACACTGTCTAGAAGATACTTCTTTACATTAATTTAAATTTCGCGGGGGCAAAGTCGCGGTCAGAAGCTTGTTAAATGATCAATATTCAATTCAATTGACAATGCTTATTTCCTTATTCCGTGTATCTAAAGTTCAGTATTGTTTTATTGCATCGTACAATGCGTCGCAAAAACACTGCATTTGGTTTATGTAATCATATCGAACTCGCCACAAACTGCTGACGCGGGATTTCTTGGGTTAATTCCAACAATACTAAGCCTGTAACAACTTTCGTCAGAACAACAGACTAATGCAAAATGTACCTCACTAGCTGTCGCAAGCAACGCCGTACGCGCGGAATTAAATAAAAAGTTAAGTAGCCTATGGTTTTTCCAGACTATGTCCTATATCTATGCCAAATTTTATGGAAATCCGATCACATTTAGAAGACACCTTCTCACAAACATCCACCCAAATAAACTTTCGCATTTAGTAAGAAGTAAGATTTGTAGAGAAAGATTTGATTTTTTCGATTATTGTATGTATTGAAATAAATCAAAAACTACTGGGCCGTTTTGAAAAATTCACCGTTAGAAAGGTAAATTATCTGTAAGCAATATAGGCCAATTTTTTTTTTGACGCGGACGAAGTCGCGAGCAACAGCTAGTCATTGTATAAACTGGATTATCTTAAGAAATGTAATGGTTTTTATCTCGATCTCAATATTAGTACATATAAATGTAAAAATATGATAAACTAGTAATAATTTCCAATAGATGGCGGTGTAAATTACCTAAGCGAAGTTTGAGCGTTTTACTAGCAGTAATATTAATTCGTAGTTTGTGGTTTGCGTGACCGTGAATTACAACACGGATGCTCTCTCTTCTTATCAATAAATTTAAACAATATCTCTTAGAGCGGACGCACACCTTTGACTAATCTATCGCACAACTGTGTGATTGTCGATTGTTTCGCAGCCAATTCAAGTTTAGTAGCACAACTAAAAATCGAGTATTGTGCGCACCTCCAAAAAAGCTTATAGGAAACAAAGCGAGACTAAACAGTTGTGCGATAATTTAATTTCAGGTGTGCGCACGCTCTTAAAATAAAACATTCACGGCCGAATACTGAAACGTCAATATGTAACAGCGTCTTAATAAGACCACACGTAAACTCCAAATTCCTTAAAAAATTTGACGTCAATCGGATTGTAAACGGCGCTTACAAAGCGAAGTATTTAAAATTAATTAGTATTTGAACAATAATAAGAAATAAAAGAGGACATGCGTAAGTGAGAAAACTCAGATATAACGGCTTATGAAGATGTATGGTATAATAGTATAATGCCAACCCTACATAAGAAAAAGCGAGATGATGAAATCAGCCCTATTTTAAGGTAATCACTTATCTAGTCAAAAATATGTAATTCACTTAAATCTTAGATTACCTTTATATACCTTTATATTGGTAATCAATTAATGTCGGTAATAAAAAATGTGATTAAAATATTTACTCCAGTAATATCAGTGAGTTTCAGATCCACCAATTAATAACAAAATCTCTCAACCGTTCAGATACTCTTTACGAAGATTATTTTGTAATAATAAAATTGCATAATGTGTTAAGAAACACTCATTCTCTTCCGCACTTGTAAATGATCAAAATTTTGTACGGAACTAATTTCGATATTGTATCTATTAACATTAATTGTATGATCGAATTAAATGTAAATTAAAAAAAAAACTTTAATAAATTAGCGTTCTTTAAATGCTGCTTGGACTGAAGATGCAATTTTAATGTATTTGCATTTTTTTCCAGCATCGTAGTCTAAAGTGCCGAAACCGTCAATTGTCGTAAAAATGATTTTATTCATATCTTACTTATTACTAATCTTACTAATATTATAAATGCGAAAGTTTAGATGGTTGGATGCCTGTTAGAGTTTGTAGATTAAACGGCTGAACGGATCTCGATGAAATTTGACATGGATGCAGTATCCACTGGAAGGACTATCCAGTCTGGCAGAACACAAAAGCCGCTTATTTTTATTTTTTGAATTCTACGCGGACGGAATCGCGGGCGAAAACTATTTTGAAATATTTTGGAAACGTCTACAATTCTACAGAGATCTACGTTCATGGTAAATCGCAGTTAACTGACTCTTACGTAACTTGAGACTTGACTTTAGCGAGAGCATCGATCTTTCTCTGTCGATTTCTCGATTACGCATCTGCCATGTTAAAGTGACCAATTACTTGAGAACTGTACTATTTTAATCCTACTACGAGTAAGAAAACTTTACTGGTTCATTTTATATTGGTTTTGTGTTACATTGATTATGGTAATGACATTGCGGTGTGACTTGGACGCCTAGTTCTATTCTTGTGTAACATTTATTACGGGTGAAGTATTGGTAATAGTTTACAATGTTTTTATTGACTTAATATTTGATGTAAAATTTTATATTGTATGAAATGTTTGTAATCCAAATTTTACAACGGTAATATTAAGTTCAAAATCTTCTAAAATGTTTTTAATTTCATTAAACCTATAATGATGCACATTAAAATGCTAGTCGTGGGTGCTTTGGTATATTTTAGTGGCATATTTAATTTTGACAGTATAAAAATATTTTACAATCTAATTGGTAAGAATTTTAATTCGATCATATTAACTGAATTATTTTGCGTTGAAATATCGTTGTTTAATTTTACGTAAAAGGTTTTAATATAGCGCCATCTTGTATTCATTTTCGACACTAGTTGAATATTTAATGTATTCCTTCCCCAACAGATGGTGTTATAAGTTTCACTGCAAACAAACTAGATGGCACTGAACAACACTTGTTAGATACAATGTAGAACAAATCATTTTACAAATTAAATTTGTTGTTTTACAACGAAAATGCTTTTAATTAATATTACTTTTAGAAAAACGTCGTCATACGATTCCCAATAGAAGTAAAATTTCTGTCGAATTGAAAGAAACAGCTTTACTAAATTTTTTTATGGTTCCGTAAAAAAAGCTTTTAAATGACATTATTAACCAGGCTTTAAATGAGATATTCCTCATAATTGAAGCTTAAAATATATTAATTAGCAATAAAAATCGCTTCCGATAAAAGAGAAAAAGTGAGGCGTACGTGATAGCACCGCGCAAGCCGGTTCCTCAGTTCCTCACTCTACCACCAACTAGCCAACACTACGCACGTTCGAAAGTTACTTTCTACAAAACTTACAATTAAGAACAACGCAATACAATTAACTTACAAAACGTGTATAATCTGTGTCATATAAAACTAAATAAACTATTAAACTACTTTTAAATTCGGTGAAATGAAAGTGATTTGTTGAAAGTGCCATTCTTTTTATTATTAACAAGATATTGGTAAAGAAAAGTCAAGATTTTCATCGTTTGATTACAAATAACGGAACAATGGAACTAAGGTAATATTTAACTGTATTCTTACGGCTTTAGTATCGTTAAATAATCACTAAGAGAGTCATTAGTAGAGAGTAAATATAAGAAATAATAAAATACTTAAGTAAGACATCAAAGGAATCTGAGTATTAACTACACTACAAAACTTTGAAAAGCTACCTCAGTACTTAGATAACTTAATGAGTTTATTTTAAGTATCTTCATCTTAACTGTCCAATATTCATAGATTGATAACAAAGGAATTTAAATAAAATTATGACTGTCAAAAACAATATATAAAAAAATCTATTTAATATGTGAGGTTAGGCATTAACAATAAGGCATATAAATAAGCACATTGACCACAATAACGGTAGAAAGTTCCAGTCAACTGTAAGCAATCAAGCAACATAACTTATACTTAACGGACGAACTTTAATAAGTTTCATATTATTTAGATATTTATTCTGTTATCCTTTTGTAGATTTTGTTTGTTGAAACAGTTGAATAAAATTGCAACCCTTTTTTTCTTTTCACAGAACAGAGATAGCAATATATGTTCAAACACATTTCGACAATGAAACCCTACCTTATATTAAAAAAGCGGTTATTAACTTAAGCATTGAAAACCGTAATAACTAAAGACATTGTTCCATGTTCGCGATAAAAATATAAACAAGTGAAGTAGAAATTAGTGATCGCATTTTGTTTAATTTTTCTCATAAAAAATAACTCGCTTATAAAATTTATTAATTGCACAATACATCGAGGTTAACCAGCCACTCTGACCCGTCTGTCAGAGGATACGCAATTATAAAGAAGGTCATCTCTGTCGGTCACTTCGCAATGATAGCTCTGCCCTCGATACCCGCCGACCGAATTCACTGCACTTAATGTTGCTTGTATATTGCCAAAGCTCTTTGTAAACTGGCAACATTTAATAAAGAAAACAAGAACCAGTATACAACGACCGTAGAGTTTACAAAAGGTGAACTAGCTATGCCCTTCGGTTTTACTTTCTATTAAAATATAAGCAAAATCGGTGTTCGTGAAAATAAAAGTAAAAACTAAAGTTAAAAAAAAATACTATTTGGTCGTTTCAGATTTATCTTAAATATACACTAATGGAAGATTTGTAACTATTGAACGTCTCTGAGTACATCTGATAATACTTTACCTTAAGTAACTAAGTAATTAAGATATTGTTTATGAGTTCTCAGACTATTTATAAAACTTGAACGCGTTGAACTCTCTTGTATGGAACTTAAATGTTTGAGATAGATTCTCGTTATTGTACCGTAATCAATAGAACCATTTACCACTATGTTATATCCAAAACTTTTAATCTACGTACGTGCTAATTTATTGTGGTTCACTATATTCGAATCTAAGTGAGAATAAAATTATTATAAACTAGCTGTTCCCATGTGGCTTTATCCGCATGAAATTATAAAAACTTTGTTTTGTTTACATTTGTTATGGTTATGATCCCTTTCCCACTTGAAGGTTCTTTTGCAATTTGTTTACCCCCTAAGTTTAATAGTATAACATATAACCTAAAGCATGTCGTAAGTGTGGGGCTTTTTATTAAAGAAAGAATTATTGAAAAATATGCTGTGATTGCTGACATGCTACACCACAAAGTAGTGTGTGTTTACGCTTTATTATATTAGTATAGATGCCAATTTTCGGTTGGATGTTTGTTAGTCACCGCCTGCTGAACGGATGCCGAAGTTTGTCTTATATTTAGACCAAAATCTGAAAGAAGAGATAGACTACATGCTTTTGTTTTATAAATTCGCGCACACGCAGTCGCGGACGTGAGCTAGTAAGTCATAAAACTAGGTATTCAATTAACAGTCAGAGATGTGACTTCGTACGTTTTATGTATACATAATCGTCCGTCTGTATGTTTGTGTTATGATGAAATACACGGATATAGAAGTCGGACTCAACAACAGCGTTATTTAACATATTGATGTAATGGTTTTAATTATTACTTCGTTGTTAACAAACAATTGTATCTATAAAAGAGTTGATAATACCTTTTTTATCAGGGATTTTATGAGTTAGTAATTCTTAGTGTTTAGAAGATATTCTTGTATAAACAGTAGAACCTCGATAAGTTAAAGTCCAAGGAAAACATAATTTTTTTTAAGTAACAGTGGTTTTAAGTTATCAAGGGTCTATGTTATAAAGTTTTGGGCTCTGATAGGAAGGGAACATAATATTTTTTGAAGTTATAGAGGTTTTTAAGTTACCGATGTTTGAGTTATCGAGGGTCTACTGTAGTAAATCTTTATAAATTTAATCGATTACCTAAGTAGTTAAGTGAAGTAGGCATCTCTTTAAATCCAGAAGTTAGCGTTACCCAACCTGTCAACTTATCCACATTCCTAAGTTACAAAACGAACATTTTTCCGTAAAGTATGTAGCACTTAAAGAAAACCATTTACAGAACATTATATTAGAAGTAAGTCTACGAAAGAAAAATTTTTTGCTTCGATAATTTTTTTCAATAACAATTTCCTTTATCCAAACCAAAATTTGAATAAAAGTCGATTGATTTTCCATTACCAAATTGTCTATATTAGATAACATGAATATTTTAATCTTGTAACATATAAAACATTACGAAAGGGACAATGGGGATGTTTCCTAATTTTTGGAATTGCTTTTATTATGTAGATAAACCGTATCTAAACATGAAAAAAAATATAATAAAATCATAT